>NC_067399.1:184647354-184948531 GCF_016432865.1 Antechinus flavipes | reverse complement strand
TTATTCATTCAAGCATATAAGACACTGTTACTTAACTGCCATGCTAAGTTACAACTCACAATTTATCCCATAAAATAAAATCACATGTAATTAAAAACAGGCAACTGATTCTGTCTATATTATATACACTGTTTATAAATGGCACACACATGCTAGGAGGCTATGTAGTTTTATAGTGAGGCAGCCAAAAGGAGTATGAGCTAATTTCTAGTAAGCATGTCCTAGGTACCTTTGAATATATCAGTTATAAATAAATCAGATAAACATATGGATTGGAAGAATTCTTTGATCAGAAATTACACTCATTAATATTAATCAATCACTCGAGATTGATTCCTGAGAACAGTCCCAGATTTACTAAGCTATTGTATGGTACAACTATGGAGGTTTCTTTGAGATATATTATAGTTGTTTTAATCTACCTATCCCCACAAACGAGCAGAAATGCATGTTAAGAACATTAACAAAATCTGCAGTAAAAACTTATTCTGAAGGTATAAATAGAAATCAGTGTCTTCAGTCTTTAGTACAATAGTGTGTGAGTAAAGGATTCCCAACAGGAGGAAGAGTCCAAAGTTGTTTTCAGTCTTCTGAATGGTTGGGACTCTCAGTTTCTGTCACTGGCTAAAGAAACTACTTCTATTGCTTTTTGTTTTTGTTTTTCACTTTAATAAATAATAGCCTTTTAAATGAATTTTGTTATAAAAATACACATCAGACAATGAGATTTTTATTTAATATTTTCTCCATTACACTCAAAACAATTTTTTCACTTGTCTTTAAGACTTTAATTGTAGGTTCTCTCTCTTATCCCCACTCATAGTTAAGAAACCATATGTGAAGTTATATAAAATATTGCCATAAAAGTCAAGTTGTGAAAGAAAACATAGATCTCCCACCTGAATGAAAATAAAACCTTCAAGAAAAAAAATAATTAAAAATAAAGAGGAGGATAGAGAATGCTTTGATTTGTAATTGGACTCAATCAGTTCCTTCTCTGAGTATCGATAGAATTTTTCATCATAAGTCCTTCAGAGTAGTGGTGGATGATTTTACTGTTGAGAATAACAAAGCAATTTATAGTCTGTCATGCCAGAACATTGGTATTGTGTACAGCATATTTCACTTTATCCATGGAGGACTTTACAAGTTTCTTTTTTTTTTCCTGAATCTCTTGTTCATCATTTACCAGAGAACATTAATATTCCATCAAAGAAACTTGCTTTGAAATATTTTACAATAGCTATTTCTAATTGTTATTTTCCCACATTTATTCTCTCTTCTTTTACCCTGTCCCTCCTTGAAAGTGTTTTGCTACTGACCACTCCTTTCCCCAATATGTCCTCTCTTTTATCACCATCCCCCCTTCTTAAATCACATTCCCCTCTTATTTTCCTGCAAAGTAAGATAGATTTCCCTTATTGACATATATGTTATATACTATTTGAGCTAACTCTGATGAGAATAAGATTCACTCACTCCCCTTCCCCTCCACTGTAAAAGTTCTTTTTTCTTTCTTTTTTTTCCTCTCCACTGTAAAAAAGCAGATAACAGTGCATACCTGGCAAAATTGTTGTGATGATTAAATGACATTTTAAAAAATGGTCTAAAAAAAAGAAAAAAAACTGCTTTGGCTACTGCCTGGTATGTAGTATGATAATATCCAGTTTACTTGATTTTTCTTTTATAAAAAAAATGTTTCTTAAATTGGCAATATGGAAATTGCTTCATTTTTCGTTTAATTTCAAAGCCCTGAAGAAAGTATAAACTATGGCATTTTTGTCAGAACATTGACATGTTAATTTTAACTTTTTTTTCCCCCTGAGGTAATTGAGGTTAGGTGACTTGTCCAAGGTCACACAGCTAGGAAGTGTAAAGTGTCTGAGGCCAGATTGGAGCTCAGGTCCTCCTGACTTCAGGGCTGGTACTCTATCCACTGCATCAACTAGGTGCCCTAATTTTAACTTTTTTATTGTGTTAATTTATTTTAGAATTCATTTATATTTTTGATCACATGTTACTGGCTGTTTTTAACCTAAGTTCCTTAAGATTTCTGTTTCCAGGGCCTACATTTTATTTACTGCACTACCAGGTACTTCTTGAGTAATATAATAAAGTAATCTTTTAGGCTCTAAATTAATCAGATAAGAGAAACTTACTAAAATTTCTAAACTGGTAAGGATAATAGAACTGAGGAGTATTTAAGAAAGCTTTCTCTTATCATTGGCAACTTTTCCTGAGACAGAGCCAGGGGAGATTCAAATCAGAGTGAAAGAGAAAAACCCAGAGACGGTCAAGAAAGAGAATCAAGAAAACCCAGATATGGAAAATATAATAGCAATGAAACAGAAATGCCTGGGTTAGCAATAAGTGTGATTGAGAGAGAGTAAACAAAAGTCAAAAGCAAGAAATTAAACATTTAGGCAGCCTTATACAATCACGTAGGACAGGAAAGGGTCAATTATATCACAATAGAGTGTACTGACACCTTTGGTATACAAAGATACTTCTCTATAGAGATCTATGAGAAATGAATAACCAATCAATTAACAAGTGTTCATTCACTGCCCATTATATTTTAGTGGAGTAGATAATAACTTTAGACAAAAGTATGTGTAGAATAGTTATAATATGAACAAATACAAATAAAATGATGTAGTTAATGATAAGGTAGTTTGAGGGGAGGGCACTACCATTTAAAAAATGAGAAAGGGCCTCAAGCTGAATATGGCAGTTGAGCTACATCTTGAACGAAACACAGGTTTGTCTGAGAAAGGGATTCAATTTCACCAGGCATGGTGAAAGCTATTGCACAGCACTTGTAATGAAAATCAATCAAACCTTTACAAACAAAGTTTTATTTAAAGTGAATCACTCAAAATTATTTTTGCCCCAAGAATCACATTTGATTTACACTGGCATCAAACACTAAACAGTCCTTTGGGGATAATACAACTGCAAATAATATATACATATAAATACAAGACTAAAAACATTAGTAGAGGAATTACTAAAAAATCAATTTTTTGGTTTTTAAAACTCAAGACTAAAAGCAAGATTTTTTTTTTTGATGCTTTAATTTTAGCCCAGTGATGAATGATTCGTGTATGAAAAATACCTTTTGTTTCTCTTATTGCCATCCCTATGACTTTAGAATTTAAAATAAGGATAATAAATATGAATGATGTAATCTGAGAAGTAAACCAATTTTTTTTAGGAGAATTGAATTGTTATTATGAAATATGGCCTATCTAACAGCTAGGTTTATATGTTTTATAGAAACCTTTCTGTATACCTATTGAATTGTGTAGTGGCGGTAATTTATATTAGTACTTGCTTATATTGTATTAGTTATAATGCACAATCAATTTAATAAGATTCTTTCCTCCAGTTTTTGTTTGCTGGAACATAATAAATTAAAGAGAATTTTTCTTTACATGGGAACTTCTATATAATGGTTCATGTGAGTGTTTCAAGTCAAAAAGCATTATAAAGAGGTAATATACATATGAAGATAGGTACATATGAAAAGTTATTCAAACAACAGTAGCTTAATTTTTTTTTCAAGCAAAATGAATTTTGCTCATGGAAATGTATAATATCTCACATTAAAAGAATTGCTTGTGTCAGAGAAGTGGCCTGGGATAGCCTAGAGGAGTCATAATATAACCAGGCAATCAGTGAAGCTACTGTGGCTTAGAGGGAAGCAGGTGTTTTGTCCAGGCTGCCATGGGGCTGGGCCACTGGGCCACAGAACATCAGTAAACATTGGTTTACTTTTATATCATGGTCATTGTGATCAACTGAAGTCAAATAATATTTAGAAAAAGAGCATATTTCCATGAAAATAGGTATAGATTTCATAATCCATGGACACTAATTAGCATTAGATATTAGTGGGAGGATCTGAACATTGATATCTTGAAAGACAAGATATGCAAGGTGTGTGTGTGTGAGAGGGAGAGAGAGAGAAAGAGAGAGAGATGGAGAGAGATAGAGAGAGAGAGAAAGACAGAGACAGAGATACAGAGACATAGAGACACAGAGACACAGAGAAGAGACAGAGAGAAACAGAAATAGTGTGTGTGTGTGTGTGTGTGTGAGGGGGGGGGAGGAAGAGAGAGAGACAAGAGTGGGGCAGAGAGACAGAGACAGAGACAAAGAGAGGGAGGGAAAGAGAAGGAGAGACAGAGACAGAGAAGAAGGGAGAGGGGAGAGAGAGGGAGAGAGAGAGAAGAAGAGAGAGAAGAGAGAGAGAGAGGGAGGGAGGGAGGGAGGGAGGGAGGACAGAGAGAGAAATATATAGAGAGAGACAGAGAGAGAGAGAGAAAGAGAGAAAGAAAGAAAGAGAGAGAGAGAGGGAAGGAGGGAGGACAGAGAGAGAAATATATAGAGAGAGACAGAGAGAGAGAGAGGAAGGAAAGAGGAGAGAGAGAGAGGGAGGGAAGAAGGGAAGAGAGAGAGAGAGAAAGAGAGAAAGAAAGAAAGAGAGAGAGAGAGGGAAGGAGGGAGGACAGAGAGAGAAATATATAGAGAGAGACAGAGAGAGAGAGAGAGAGAGAGAGAGAGAGAGAGAGAGAGAGAGAGAGAGAGAAAGAGGGAGTATAGGGAGGGATGGAGACAGGCAGACGGACAGACAGAGTTTGTATGAAGACATATCCATGCGTAGGGCTCTAAATTTTTTTTCCTCATAATTCTCTCAGAATCCAACATTACTTTTCTTTTTATATAAATTATGTTTATACTTTCATTGCTGTTCAGGCTAACCAATAAAGGTACTCAATGCATGTACATATAGAGGCATGCTTTCCAGAAAAGTTTATTAGCTTGTATTTGTCCATATGAAAAGGGGAGGAAATCAGAAGGACTTATCCTTCAAAAGGTTAAATCACAGAGACTGTGATGATGACTGCAATATAGGAAATGTCATGAAACAAAATCTTAGTTATTATGAGATGCTTTTTCATTTCCTTTCCAGATCTAAATAATGACATCGTATGGGACATATTTACTTGACTGTAGAGAACAGTCAATCAATAAGCGTGGTGTCTGGATGCCAGGCACTGTGGGATACAAAGCAGTAGGAGATAAAAAGCAGTAGGGATACAAAGAAAGGCAAAAGATAATTCCTACCCTTAAGGAACTCACAATCTAATGGGTGAAAATAATACATGAAAGAAGCTGAAAAGGGATGGGAAAGAGTACTGCCTGTGGAGGCGTGATGAAATCCAAAAAAATACAGCTAGATGATAAATGAAAAAGTAGTTACATGGACATTCTGCTTAATTGAGAAAACTAGAAAGAATCTCCATTCTCTCCAGAAAAAGGGAGAGTCCCTAAGTTTAACAATACTGACTAGGTATAAATACAAAAACTGAGATTGTAAATTCACATGGAACCTATTTTGAGAAACTAAGAAAAATATAACATTTAAAAATGTTCATTAAAATGTGGAATGGTGGGGCAGCTAGGTGGCTCAGTGGACAGAGCACCAGCCCTGAAGTCAAGAGAACCTAAGTCCAAATCTGGCTTCAGACACTTAACACTTCCTAGCTGTGTGACCCTGGGCAAGTCACTCAACCCCAGTTGTCTCAGCAAAATAATAATAATAATAATAATAATAATAATAATAATAATAAATCAACAAAAATAAAAATGTGTAATGGTCAAAATT
This sequence comes from Antechinus flavipes, assembly GCF_016432865.1. Taxonomy (NCBI): domain Eukaryota; kingdom Metazoa; phylum Chordata; class Mammalia; order Dasyuromorphia; family Dasyuridae; genus Antechinus; species Antechinus flavipes. Next base: position 184,942,857 of record NC_067399.1, on the reverse strand, counting down.
TTCACATTCTCTGCATTGTGGTGGATAAAAAAGTTGTCAGAAAGATTGAGGTTTAAGTTTAGCTTTTGAGAAGTAAGTAGGAAATAATCTATGAGACCATTTAACTGTTGCATTCTCTTTTCTTCTCCAAGAAGACCATGATGTCAGATTGATGGAATTCTGATTATTGCTACTAGCCTACCTTAGCCCACCCCAAACCTGATCCTAGACCTAAGCACCTACATTAATCATGAGTCTCACTGGAACAATGAGCTGACCAGCATATTCAATATTTAACCACATCACTAGGTTACCACATTAAGGTTACCACAAAACATCACATCGATATCAGCCAATAAGAAAGTAGCACCAACAAGATGCAGAAAAAAACATTGGACTTCAAACTTAATAAATCTTTTCTCCCAACATGATATCTACACAGTTCTCTGTCTTTGCTGTCTTTGGGTGAACTTGTGCTAGTTATAATATCATTGCCACGCATTAATAATCCCCTAAGTGGACTTTTCTGTATATAATCTGGCTAATTGCATGCACAGTTCCATCAAGGCTTTGGGATCTTCCTATGTTAGCAAACTCTTCCTATAACCTCAAAATTTACATTCTTTTGATGGGTACTTTTTACTCTATAAAAAACTTATTTTTCTGGGCTGCCAGTGCTTTTTGAGAGCTTGGCCCACCCACTGAGTGTGTAAATCTTATTAAAATGCCTTTGCTTGTGTTGGAGACTGTCTGAGGCAGAATTCTTTCAGAGGTGACACCAGGATTTATTTGATATTTCAATGAGAGGTGATATGACATGCAAGTGAATGGAATTTAAGTGACAGAAAGCTATGCAAAATTATGAGTCTCATTTTTTTCTTTGGCGTCATCTGAATCCAGTGGTAAGATACAGATCAGGAGAACTGGAGATGGCTCTCGATGCACCTTTGCATTTTTAAACTAAGGTCTTTAGCAGGTCTCAGTTAAACTGAGGCAATGCTCAATCAATGATTAAGGATAAGTAAGAAATGAAGCAGAGAATGCCCACTTTTACCTAGTCAAAATCTATCTATCTATCTATCTATCTATCTATCTATCTATCTATCTATCTATCTGTCTGTCTGTTTGTCTGTCTATCTATCTATCTATCTATCTATCTATCTGTCTGTTGGTCTGTCTATTTCAAAGGAAGAAAAGAAGACCCCCAGGTTTTTTAGCCAAATAGAAACAATTTGTTTACATTCACTCTGAGCCAATCAAGGCCCAAGCAATGGCTTTGGTGGTGGGGGCGGGGTAATGGGGCAATGGCCAGTGAACTACTGTTGGCCAATCAAAGAGAGCCAGAATAATTTGATTTTAAGGCAGAGTCCCAGCCCAGAAGCCCCATGATATCTTTCAAAGTTTCATCAATCAAATTTACATTCCTTTGAACAGAGTGGCCACAGGTATGGGTATGATACCCTATATAGCCAAAAGAATGGGAAGGGAAAAAAGAAAGAAAAATAAAAGAAATAAAAGTGAATGAAACAAAAATGAATGAGCTGTTGACCAACTGGCCAGTTTCTTTTTATTTTTCAAAACATATGTGTGGACAATTCTTCAACATTAACCCTTGCAAAACCCTGTGTTCTACTTTCCCCCCCTTCCTCCATGCCCTCCCCTAGATGGCAAGTAGTCCAATATATGTTAAACATGTTAGAAATATATGTTAAATCCAATATATGCATATATATTTATATAATTATTGTGCAGCACAAAAACAAAAGAGAAGTAAAATAATATGTAAGCAAACATCAATACAAAGAGTGAAAATGCTATGTTATGAACTCACTCAGTTCCCACAGTCCTCTCTCTGGGTGTAGATGGCTTTCTTCATCACTGAACAATTGAAACTGGTTTGAATAATGTCATTGCTGAAAAGAGCTACGTCCACCAGAATTCATGAAAATATAGTTTTGTTGTTGTCATGTACAATGATCTCCTGGTTCCGCTCATTTCACTTAGCATCAGTTCATGTAAGTCTCTCCAGCCCTCTCTGAAATCATCTAGCAGATAGTTTCTTATACAACAATAATATTACATAACATTCATATACCATAGCTTATTCAGCCATTCTCCAGTTGATGGGCATCCATTCAGTTTTCAGTTTCTTGCCTCTACAAACAGGGCTGTCACAAACATTCTTGCACATACAGGTCTCTTTCCTTCCTTTAGGATCTCTTTGGGATATAAGCCCAGTAGAAACACTTCTGAATCAAAGGATATGCAGTTTGATAACTTTTTGAGCATCAACTGGCCAGTTTCAATTGAGTTCCCAGTGGGAACTCCTACTCCTACTCACAGAAGTTGTTGTGTGTCATTCATTCTCAAAGAGGACCATGACATCAGGAAGGGGATGGGATGACACACAAGTAAATTGGATTTAAAAAAGGGAGAACTACACAAAGTCATCAGTGTCACTTTCTCCTCAAGAGCCATCAGGGTCTAATAGAAAGATAAAGATCAGGATTAATGATAATGATTCACCCAACCTCATATTAAGTAACTTGCAATATAATCTGATAACTCATAGGGAGATAATGGTATGAAATGGATAATAAGGGCTTTATGTGTCAACTTTTCAATTCAATTCCATTGAGTATGGCAAATGGGATTGCACAATGCAAAGCTTATTGGATCTTAAATTAAAGTAAATTGGTTTAAATCCCACTTCTATTACTACCTGTGCATCCTTGACTTACATGAAACTTAATTTTATATTAGAAGGTTTCTAAGGTCCCTTAGGTTTTCCTTTCAATTAAAAAGATTTATTCAATGTTTATTTTATTCAGGGATCTGCATTCTAAATGGCAATGATAAAATAAATAAATAGGACACAAGGCCTGCCTCAAAGAGGTACAATTTAATGAAATTAAGAATATAAAACATGAGAATATATGGTGAATCTGAGCATAGGCAAGTATGATATCATGAATGTCATAGCATTTGAATTGGCCTTTGAAATAATCACAAAAATAAGAGTTGACATTAATATAGTCCTTTAATAATTGCAAAGTGTTTGATTAATTTGATTCCCTAAACAATCTTCTAAAATAAATTCTTCAATTTTTGAGATGTGAAGCAGAGATAAGTTTTTTTATTATTATTATAGCTTTTTATTTACAATTTATATGCATGGGTAATTTTACAGCATTGACAATTGCCAAACCTTTTCTTCCAATTTTCCCTTCCTTCCCTCCACCCCTTCCCCAGATGGCAAGTTGACCAATACATGTTAAATATGTTAAAGTATAAATTAAATACAATATATGTATACATGTCCAAACAGTTATTTTGCTGTTCAAAACGAATCGGGCTTTGAAATAGTGTACTATTAGCCTGTGAAGGAAATCAAAAATGCAGGCAGACCAAGGTAGAGGGATTGGGAATTCTATGTAGTGATTCATAGTCATCTCCCAAAGTTCTTTTGCTGGGTGTAGCTGGTTCAATTCATTACTGCTCTATTGGAGCTGATTTGGTTCATCTCATTGTTGGAGAGGGCCACGTCTATCAGAACTTATCATCATATAGTATTGTTGTTGAAGTATATAATGATCTCCTGGTTCTGCTCATTTCACTCAGTATCAGTTCGTGTAAGTCTCTCCAGACCTCTCTGACATCATCCTGTTGGTAATTTCTTATAGAACAATAATATTCCATAACATTCATATGCCACAATTTACCCAGCCATTCTCCAATTGATGGGCATCCATTCAGTTTCCAGTTTCTAGCCACTACAAACAGGGCTGCTACAAACATTTTGGCACATACAGGTCCCTTTCCCTTCTTTAGCACCTCTTTGGGATGTAAGCCCAATAGAAACATTGCTGGATCAAAGGGTATGCACAGTTTGATAACTTTTTGGGCATAATTCCAGATTGCTCTCCAGAATGGTTGGATTCGTAGAAACATTTCTGAATTAAAGGGTATGCACAGTTTGATAACTTTTTGAGCATCAACTGGCCAGTTTCAATTGAGTTCCCAGTGGGAACTCCTACTCCTACTCACAGAAGTTGTTGTTTGTCATTCATTCTCAAAGAGGACCATGACATCAGGAAGGGGATGGGATGACACACAAGTAAATTGGATTTAAAAAAGGGAGAACTACACAAAGTCATCAGTGTCACTTTCTCCTCAAGAGCCATCAGGGTCTAATAGAAAGATAAAGATCAGGATTAATGATAATGATTCACCCAACCTCATATTAAGTAACTTGCAATATAATCTGATAACTCATAGGGAGATAATGGTATGAAATGGATAATAAGGGCTTTATGTGTCAACTTTTCAATTCAATTCCATTGAGTATGGCAAATGGGATTGCACAATGCAAAGCTTATTGGATCTTAAATTAAAGTAAATTGGTTTAAATCCCACTTCTATTACTACCTGTGCATCCTTGACTTACATGAAACTTAATTTTATATTAGAAGGTTTCTAAGGTCCCTTAGGTTTTCCTTTCAATTAAAAAGATTTATTCAATGTTTATTTTATTCAGGGATCTGCATTCTAAATGGCAATGATAAAATAAATAAATAGGACACAAGGCCTGCCTCAAAGAGGTACAATTTAATGAAATTAAGAATATAAAACATGAGAATATATGATGAATCTGAGGATAGGCAAGTATGATATCATGAATGTCATAGCATTTGAATTGGCCTTTGAAATAATCACAAAAATAAGAGTTGACATTAATATAGTCCTTTAATAATTGCAAAGTGTTTGATTAATTTGATTCCCTAAACAATCTTCTAAAATAAATTCTTCAATTTTTGAGATGTGAAGCAGAGATAAGTTTTTTTTTTATTATTATAGCTTTTTATTTACAATTTATATGCATGGGTAATTTTACAGCATTGACAATTGCCAAACCTTTTCTTCCAATTTTCCCTTCCTTCCCTCCACCCCTTCCCCCAGATGGCAAGTTGACCAATACATGTTAAATATGTTAAAGTATAAATTAAATACAATATATGTATACATGTCCAAACAGTTATTTTGCTGTTCAAAACGAATCGGGCTTTGAAATAGTGTACTATTAGCCTGTGAAGGAAATCAAAAATGCAGGCAGACCAAGGTAGAGGGATTGGGAATTCTATGTAGTGGTTCATAGTCATCTCCCAAAGTTCTTTTGCTGGGTGTAGCTGGTTCAATTCATTACTGTTCTATTGGAGCTGATTTGGTTCATCTCATTGTTGGAGAGGGCCACGTCCATCAGAACTTATCATCATATAGTATTGTTGTTGAAGTATATAATGATCTCCTGGTTCTGCTCATTTCACTCAGTATCAGTTCGTGTAAGTCTCTCCAGACCTCTCTGCATCATCCTGTTGGTCATTTCTTATAGAACAATAATATTCCATAATATTCATATACCACAATTTACTCAACCATTCTCCAATTGATGGGCATCCACTCAGTTTCCAGTTTCTGGCCACTACAAACAGGGCTGCCACAAACATTTTGGCACATACAGGTCCCTTTCCCTTCTTTAAAATCTCTTTGGGGTATAAGCCCAGTAGTAACACTGCTGGATCAAAGGGTATGCGCAGTTTGATAACTTTTTGAGCATAGTTCCAAATTGCTCTCCAGAATGGCTGGATGTATTCACAATTCCACCAACAATGTATCAGTGTCTTTGTTTTCCCACATATCCTCTAACATTGTGCATTATCTTTCCCTGTCATTCTAGCCAATCTGTCAGGTGTGTATATGTGTGTATATATACATATACATATACATATACATATACATATACATATACATATACATATACATATACATATATATGTTTGTGTGCATATATCTACAAATGTATATATAAATATATATTTTTAAACTATAGCTTGTTGGGAGACAGAGGTGGTGAAAGGGACACAAGAATAAAATTATAAAAAAGATATACAGCAGAGATAAAAGAACAATTGAAAAAGAAGTAAAGAAAAGGGGACACTCATGAATATAATTTCTTTTACTAATATCTATACTTTCTTGAACTGGTAATTTGTTGTTATATATTTTGAATTCTCCCTGATGTTCTGCTGGACACATGGAAATGTTTTCTTTTGCTTTGTTTTATATTCCTTTTCTGTTTTCTTTTTTCTGTTTTCTTATTGTTTTTCTATATAAGATTATAAAAAAATAATTTGAAATGAATGATTGTATGGAGAATAGATTAGAGAACAGAGACTGGGGAAAAAGAAATAAGTTCAAGACAATGGAAATAATTTACATGAGAAGAGATGAGGCATTGAAGTAAAACTGTTAAGGTATAATATCTTTCCACAAATGATTGACTTATGGCCCAAAGTTTCAAGCTCCTTGAACAATAGCAAGATAATAATAATTATATGTATATATAGAGATATTTCTGAGACAATTGGGGTTAAGGGACTTGCCCACAGATACACAGCTAGGCAGTGTTAAGTGTCTAAGACCAGATTTGAACTCAGGTCCTCCTGACTTCAGGGCTGGTGCTCTATCGACTGTGCCACCTAGCTGCCCCAGTAGCAATGTATTTTTGAACAGATTTTTTGACATTCCATGTATGCCTTCATGGAAATGGATCCTTTTATTCTGTAGGCTTCAGCTCTCCCTTCCATTTAACATTAGAAATAAATTGTCTTCAGTCTATGCTGCCAGTTGAAGCATTGGGTTTGAAATATGTATTGACACCTTGCCCCTCTATAACTCCTTCTTTAAAATAAGAAGAATAGAGCATAATTTTACAAAGCTAAATTTCTGTATTGCCAAAATGTCTTTGTATCTTCTTAAAACATGAGTTTAGGCAATTTAATAATTTCTCCAAAACAATTCTCTGAGGATCACCTAAACAGGGTGTGTCAATGGCATACTAATGTAGAGTTGCTATAAAATGGGATATGTACTTAAATTATTGTCTAGAAATTGTGGCAAAGTGGAATGACTTGGAGTCAGAAGACTTCTGTTGTTTACTAGCAGTTGTCCTTTAGCAAATACTTTTGTCTCTCTAAGGCGCAGTTTTCTTGTCTATAAAGTTAGGAAGTAGAATAAGACAACCTCTAAAGTCCTCTAGGTGATAACATTCTATATATCTACAATTCTGACTTATGCTGATTCATCTATTGCCTCACTAGTGATCCCTCATGGCCAAGAGCAGACATTTAAAAGAGAATTGGCCAGTGGCCATGACTGCCAGGTCTTCTCTCAACAAAGCTAACAGGCTCACATGGGCATTGAACATGCGATGTTGATCCCTTGACTGCTTACTTAGCAGTCTCTGACTAACTGCTTATACTTGGCTGAAACTAGTGTGGGGGGAGTCTGCTTTTGAATCTGATTTTAACAGATACTTTTCACAACTTAGTGAAGTGAATTGTTTAAATTTTATGTCAGAAGAAACCAGAAATTTCATATTTCTTTTTTATTTATTTTGATAGAACTTTTCAAACATTATATATTTATTCTATTCAAAATCAACCTTAAAAATACCTTTTTAGAGCCAGCTGAATTAAAACAATATTAACCACTTTGTATATTCTATGCCGTGTGCATGGTGCTGGAGATATGAAGACAAAATGAAAAAAAAATTCATTCCCTGCTTTCACAAAGTTTATATTCATCGGGGAACTAAAATGTGATTATCAAATAATAATAAAAATAATTATAATACAAGACCAATTAAAGAGGGAAGGATTATTAACATATAGGTAGATTAGCAAAGGCTTCCTACAATAGGTGGTACCTCTGCTAAATTTGAAGGAAATTAAAGATTCTATGACTTGAGAATTTTCTTGGTTACTTTTCTTACATTAATGGTCTCAAAACTGCAATATATTCAAACTTAGATACACAATTGAAGACTCAACTAGGTCTTGGATGATGTGTTTTTTCCTTTGTCCTTTTTAGTGCTGCTTACCATTTTCATATTTTTTTTTTGTGTCTAACATATGTATAAAAGTACCTTGGACCAATCACATTCAGTAGTAAATGCCAAAAAAAAAAAAAAAAAAAAAAAAAAAGTAAAGCCAGCAATGTAATTTTCATTATCTGACATTCTAATAATAGAAGTATTGATGTTATATCTAATGTATATCAGAGTATTCCTGAGTTATTTCAGTATACTGAAATCATACTCAATTTGTGGAAGAGAGACTAAAATATGATCATTTAGTATGAATGAATTCAAGGTAAATAATTACAAACAACATTTCAAGAGTATACTATATGCAAAACTCTGTGCTTATTTCTGAGTTTGTGGATCAGAGGATTGTGGAATTTTGAGTTGGAAGGGACTGTAATAATCATATTGTCTACCAGTACCTGAAAAAAAGACTAACTATTAAAATGTACCTGGTAAGCATCATGCAGCCTCCAAATGTAGTAAGCTCCAATGAGTAAGAACCCATTATCTTCCAAAACAGCCCGTTTCATTTATGGAAAGCTCTCATTATTTGCAAGATTTTCCCCTAGAAATGATTTATTATTCTATAAATAAATAGCATGCTTTGTGTATACTATATTTGCTTGTATGTTGCTTCCCTTATTAGATTGTTAGCTCTTTGAAGTCAGGGAGTATCTTTTGCTCTTTTGGTATCCCCAGGTTTAGCATAATGCCTGGCCCATAGTAGATGCTTATTATATGTTTATTGATTGTTTTTTTCTATCTTTAACTTTCATATGTAGCTCATAGTTCTATATTCTGAGATTAAACAGAGTAAGTCTAATCCTTTTTTCTACGTGGCAATACTTTAAATAACTTGAAGACAGAAATAGTTCAGCTCCCCTCTCTACTTCTACTCCTGAGTCCTTTCTTTTTCAAGTTAAACATGCTTTTTATCTTCAGGAGATTTTCATATGACATATACTAGAAGCCTTTCATCATACTGATCATCTTTTTCTAGATGTTCTCCAGCTTATTTTGAATATCTCCAGATGTTAAAAAAATGTGGTATTTAGAAGAAAACTTAGTATTCTACATGTGATGTTTCTAGAATTGAGTAGCAAGACTATAATTTCTTATTTTACCAGGAGCTATGGTTCTCATGCAACCCAATATCCAATTAGCATTTAAAAAAATAACATTTATCTAGTGCTTTAAGGTTAGCAAAGGACAAGTTTATATACACATATACACATATTCACTTGATCCTCATAATAACTCCAATGAAATAGATAGATGCCACTATTATTTTTCATTTTACTGATGAAGAAACTGAGATCTTTCAAGTTTATGATTTGCCCAAAGTTATATAACTGGAAAGGGAGGTTGTAGTCCTCATTTGTTATTGACTCCAAGTCCAGCACTTTATTTACTATGCTCCTTCTCCATCATCTTACAAGCTCTCTTCAAATTGAACTCAGAGTCTATTATAACTGCCACATCTTTCTCAATTGTTATTGTACTTGTGAAGTCATTTTTTGCAACATCATTTTGCATCTTTGCAGGTTTATTTTTCAATTTTCCATGCAATCTGTACTAAATTTAGCAGCAGGATTTAAAAATATTTGTCATTATATTATTTTAATACTATTCTCATTATGAGAAATAAAAAATTATCTTAACTATAGTACCCAGTAAATCATTATTCCTTATTTTTTTTAAAAAGGGGTAGGACAAAAAAATAAAAAAAAAAAAAAACGAACAACATACCAATCAAATGACTAAATGTGGAAGGCAGGAAAAGAGATACCAAATGCTGAAGTTGTTTCTGGAACTAAACTGCCAAACATTCCAACTTGTCTGCAAAGGGCGCAGCTCTGTTGGGCTGGCCACATTGTTCTAATGACAAATGCATGCTTGTCAAAAAAAAAAATTACAGAGAATCAAGAGAATCGATTATATGACATAGGATACTCTGGCACAGGATCACCCAGCACAGTGTACCTTGATAAGAGAAAGTATGGTGTTCTATGAGCAAAACAGAAATGAATTATCCCAGAAGTGAGATGCGCAAAATAGAGAAGCCATCCCAAATGTTCATGTGGACTATTCATATCTGAACTCTAGCAGAACATTCTGAACTCATATTGGTCTGATCAGCCCATCTGGACATAACGTAACTGGATTCTAACAAAGTGATATCATTTTGGTCCTTTTCTAGAATGAAGGACAACAACTGCAAACCCATGGTCTCACAACTCTGAAAAAAGGGAGGGTTCATGTGAAAAGTTGTAGTTCATGTGATTCTAGTTTACCTCTTTCCAAATCCTTTGAAATATACTACCCTATGCACATATATATAGTACATATACAAACATTTACCTTTTCATCTTTATCAAAAACTGTATTTGGGACTGGTCACTTACCTTCAAGTTTCCCCATCAATTCCATTCAGTCCCTGCTTTTCTTTCTGGTTGCTCTGACAATTGAAAGACTCATTTACCATAAAAGCAAGTAAAGAAATGTTTAGCATCCTTGCTCTTAGCATTGATGAAGATATTTAATAAATCTCTGTATAGCTGAAATATTTAACCATTGCTTTATCATGCTTCTCTGCTAACTTCTTTTATTTGCTAAACTTGATATCTATTTTCTTTATAAATTCTAGTGATGTGTAGTATTTTCTAATAATAAAGTTGCATTTTCCAACTTTATTTGGTTTTCACCCAGTTACTGGTTATTTTCCCCCCTGAGGCTTTCAGATTTTCTTATATGAGTTTACTTCCTTAAGATAATATTTAAAATAGCAGCAACAACAATGATAATACCTAGAAAATATATGATGTGTTAAGATTCACAAAACACTATCACATTTGTTATCTTGTTGTCCCTCACAACAATCCTGGGAGATAGAGAATTATCATCACTAATTCACAGATGAAGAAAATGGGACTAAGAAAAACTAAGTGTTTTTTCCGGGATCATATAGTACCTAAGGCCAGATCTGAACTTAATCTTTCTGACTCACAATCCAGGATTATTACACTCCCTAGCCACAGTTCCCCTTTTTTGTTTGTTTGTTTTTATTCTATTTTTACATCCATTCATTGATTTGATTTTTTAAACAAAAGTATATTCTTCTGAAACAACATTCCAGTCATAGGTTTCAACCTTTCATATCATTTTGTGATCCCTTGTAAGAGAACCCTTAATAAATGTTATCAAAATGTTTACAATAATAATAATGATAATGATTGACAACATTTACATAAATCTTTGAGATTTTTAAAAATTTCATTATTTTCTTATTTTATATTAAAGCAATTTTGAATATGTTTATTATTATTAATGATAGGAAAGTTCCATGGACAAGTTTTCATCTTAATTGAGTTTTGAAAGAAGATGGACATAAAAAAAAGATGAAAGTTATAGAAAGGGAGAAATTCATTCCAGAGAGTGGGAAAGTAATGTGCACAAAGTTATTGAGACAGGAAAGGGCAGGTTAAGAATGAATCATGAAAAATAGAACAGTTTAACTACATGGAAGTTTATGAAAGGAAGTGGTATAAAACAAAGCTGAACATGTAAGTTAGAGCCAGAATAGGAAGGGCTTTTAATGCCACTCAGTGGTTACTCTGCCCCAAGTAATCAATAGGAAGTTAATGAATCTTTTAGATGAGTAATATAAATATAGTAGTGAACTAAGAGATTTGCTAAGGCTTAGGCTTGGGCAAAGAAATAGACTGTAATTAATAAGACTTCTAAGGAGACATTTTAATAATAATAATGACAATGATAGAAAACTTTTCCATAATTCTTTGTAATAGCTCAAAAGAAATGTGAGATTTGCAAATTTGAAGACTTGCCCATTTCAAAATTTCATTTTAGGCTCATGTTGATCTGATTGCTATAGTCAGATAGATGTACCTTGACCCTGATATGTGATATCATTTTGGTCTTCTTCAAGGAGAAAGGATAACAACAAACAAACCATTAAATAAGATGCTATTATTGTCTTTATTTCACAAATAAAATTGAGGAACAGAGAGGTAAGTGACTTGCCCAGAGTTAGTAAGTAGCTGAGACTGAATTTATATTCTGATATTTCTCTATTTAGGTTTAGCCTTCTATTTGTATCTTAGAACTGTGGAGAAAAATAGATGGCAGCTTTAATGGGCTAATTATTATGGGAGTAAATATATTTTATCTTATGTATTGAATTTTTAAAATTTGACAATATATGTATGACTTTTATGTAAGTATAAAGTAATAAGATTGCTTTCTTTCACTTTTTTTCTAATCCTAGATCTTCTTAATAGTATTTTTTTTTCCAATTACATGTAAAGATAATTTTAACATTCATTTCTTTAAACTTGTTTTGAGATCTAAATTTTTTCTCCCTCTCACCTTCTTTCTTCCTAAAATGGTAAGCATGTTGATATAGGTTTTATATGTGTAATCATATAAAACATGTATTAGTCATGTGAAAGAAGAAACAGAACAAAAATACACATGAAAAGTAATAAAGTGAAAACAGTATACTTTTCTCTGCATTCAGACTCCATTTTTTCTTTGGATATAAATAGTATTATTCATCCTAAATCCTTTGAAATTGTCTTGGATCATTTTATTCTGAGAATATCTAAGTCATTCATAGTTAAATATCAAACAATGTTGTTGTGCACAATGTTTTCTTCATTCTGCTCATTTTATTTTTCATCAATTCATGCAAACCTTTACAGATTTTTCTGAAATCATCCTTTTCCCCATTTCTTTCTGCTTTTTTTATTTTCAAAACATATGCATGAATAATTTTTCAACATTAATCCTTGCAAAAGTTTGTGTTCCAATTTTACTGTCCCTTCCCCACACTCTACCCTAGATGGCAAATAATCCAATATATGTTAAACATAGTAGAAATATATCTTAAATCTAATATATGCATATGTATTTATATAATTATCTTGCTGCACAAGAAAAATCCAATTAAAACAGAAAAAAATGAGAAAGAAAATAAAATGCAAGTAAATAAAAACAAAAAGAGTGAAAATGCTATGTTGTAAATTACACTCATTTTCTATAGTCCTTCATCAGAAGGATGATTCTCTTTATCACAAGATCATTGGTCTGAATTATCTCATTGTTGAAGAGAGCCTTGTTTCCCATTTCTTTTAGTACAGTAACATTCTATTACATTTATATATTATAGAACTTCTTCAGTATTTTCCCAATTGATTGGCTTCCCCTCAATTTCTAATTCTTTGCCACCACAGAAAGAGTTGCTATAAATATTTTTTTTTCTCTAAGTAGATCAATCACCAAGTGTGAAGACCGAGTTAGCACCCTGGATGCCTTAGAATCAGCCAGAGTCAGGATAAGCAAAAGTCCTTGGTCTTTATTCTTGGTCTTTAGAGGGAAAAGTGAAGGGAATGGACACAAGCTCTCTTCAACCTCTATCTCTTCGTCCACTGCAAAAGTAACCCTGGCTTGTCTTATTCCACCTCCTAATCCCTCCTACAATTATCTGTATACACCAAAAGATCGAGCCAGCACAGAATAGTGGGAAGGGCAATTTTCCAAGCATATGCTAATAGAGTATTGTCCAATGGGTAATTAACCTTAAGTGCTCAGTTGTCTTATTCCAGTGCACCTACTCAGAGTTTCAGCCCTTTACAACTAACAATCTTTTCCCCTTTTAATTCTTTTGGGATATGGACTAGTAGTCATATTTCTGCATAACAGATTGTACAACGTTTGATTGTTCATTGGAAAGAATTCTAAATTGTATTCCAGGATGGTTGAATAAGTTCACAACTCCAGCAACAATGTATTACTTCTCAAATTTTCCCACATCCTCTGCAACATTTATCAGTTTCCTTTATGTCATATTAGCCAATATGAGAAGTGTGAAGTGGTTCCTTTAATTTCTATTTCTCTAATCAAGTGATTTAAAGCTTTTTTTTATAAGAATATAAATAGCCTTTATTTCTTTTTTTCTGAAAACTGCCTGTTTATATCCTTTGACCCCTTATCAATTAAAGAGTGACTTGTATTCTTATGAATTTGATTTAATTCTCTGTACATTTAAGATACAAGGCTCTTTGCAGAGATATTTGTCATTAAATCTGTTTCCCAACTTACTGCTTTGCTTCTGATCTTAGTTTTATGCAATGAAAATTATCCATTTAACATCTTGTAATGCTCTCTATCTCTTCTTTGTTATTACTATTCCTTAAAGGGAAAAAGAGGATACCAAATAATCCTTCCTAGGTTTCGTTTCCTTCTCACCAGATATTAATTCCACAATGAATACAAGAATTTATGCCAGGCAATATGAAATAATTCAGCTCAAACAAAGGAAAATGAGAGTCATACATCCTACTTAAAGGGGAAATTCTTTGAAGTTTGTGGTGTAATAAGACAAGAAAAACAGCATGATAAAGACTATTCACCTCCCTAACTCTTTCCTTCTCCCTAGACTTTCTCTCCTTTCACTGATCTGAAAGGAAACTTTATTTATATACCTTCTCTCTTAAAGATAGAAGTCAGAAGAGCCCTGTTTTCTCCCTTATTTCTCAACAACCCTGTTCACCTCTGGCAGAAATATGGGACAGTTGATCTTTCCCGATGAGGAAGGAGTCCCATGGAATTTCAGCGAAAGGTTATATTATTATTGTGTGTGTAGGGAGAGGAGGTAATATGAAGAATTTTTCAAGGATGCTTTGAACATTTATTCAAATATAAACTAACATGCCTCCTACTCATTCCATACTAAAAAGGGTAAACAAATTAATAGAAGTCATCAATGTTTTTACTTAGAGTATATAATGATAGCAGATATTGTGACTGGTTAGTGAAGGATATTTCTTTATTTCTCAAATCTTTGTATACATATTACTTTTTTTCTCTAGAACATGTAAAGTCAGAACTAATAAAATATACATACACACAGATATACTGCTGCCTTTAATAAACAAAAGCAATCTGTCTTAGCTGAATTACCTAATTAATTTGTTTTCATTGTTGATTTTCAGTATCAAAGAGAAGAAAAACCACTGGAAGAACATCTTTCTTATTGTTGAAAATATAAGCATCTTTAAGGAATGGAAGTAAAAGGGTACTTCTTTAAAATCTTAAAATACTTTAATAAGTGCTAAACTTGTTATGCTATTCCTTTGATGGGCATTATACTTCCAATTCTTTGCTACCACAAAAAGAGCTGTTATAAATATTTTTGGACCTATAAGTTTTTTTCCCCATATCTTTCATATTTTTAAGGTACAGGGCTAGTAGTAGTATTGCTGGATCAAAGAATAAGCATAGTTTTATAGTGCTTTGGGTATAGCTCCAAATTTCTCTCTAGAGCATGGTAAAAAACATGATTGGATTAGTTCACAACTTCACCAGCAATGTACTAGTATCCCAGTTTTCCCACATTCCTTTAAACATTTTAGTATTTTTTCTGTCATATTAGTAATTGATTTTAGTATTTATATTACTAAGATTAATTTTTTCACAATTCTTCTTCAAGCAATATTTTATTACTATGCATAACATTTCTTGGTTCTGCTCATTTTACTTTTTCTTTTTATTTTATTCAAGTTTTTCTATGTTTTTCTAAAATCAATCAGCTTGAATAGAAAATTTGATTTTCAAATACAAACCTCAAGAGAAGAATAAAAGAAAGTAATCAGGAAAAGGAAACAATAAGGGAATTAATAATGTTAAATTATTTACATTTCTACATGGGAGGATGTTTCTTTGTAACTCATAAGAACTTTCTCATTATTGGGGCAGTCAGAAGAAAATTATATAGATAGAGGGCACAGGTATTAGTTGAATGTGAAAGGATGTTATCATAAAAAATAAAATTAATAGATGAGAGGAATGTACTGAGAGAGAGAAAGGGTAAGGTTAAATGGGATAAATTAACTCACATAAAAGAGGCAAAAAAAAGCTTTTATAGTTGAGAGGTAAAAGAAGTTAAAGAGGTAGTGAATGAACCTTAATTTCAAGAGATTTGACTGAAAGAGGGAATAACATATATACTCTATTGGGTATAGAAATCTATCTTTCTTCACAGGAAAGTAGGAAGGGAAGGGTATAAAAGAAAGGGGGATGATAGAAAGGAGAGCACATTGGCATAAGGACTGGTCAGAAACAAAACATTTTGAGGAGGGTGAAAAAAGAGAGGTAATAGAATAAACAGAGGGAAATATAATTAGCAAGAGTAATTATGAAAAAAAATTAACTAAATTTCTCTGAGAAAAGTCTCATTTCTCAAGCACATGGGGAACTGAGTCAAATTGATAAAAAAATAAGAGCCATTGTTAAATGGATAAATGATCAAAAGATATAAAACAGTTTTAAAATGAAATAACCAAAGCTATCTGTAACCATATTAAAAATGCTCTAATTCATTATTGATTGAAGAAATGTAAAATCACTCAGCTTATCATCTTTAGTATTCTATCACAAACATATATACGATCACATATGATGTACTATCACATGTATGGTAGTCTATCACATCATATACCACAACTTGTTCAGCTGTTCCCTAATTAATGAGCATCCCCTCAACTTCCACTTCTTTGCCATTACAAGGAGAGTTAATATAAATATTTTAGAACATATAAATTTTTTCCCCCTTTTCCCCTGATCACCTTGGGAAATATATTGGATAATTGGGTTGCTTAGTGAAGTGGTATACACAGTTTTATAATTCTTTGGCCCCTCTGTCTTGTAATTGAGATAAAGGTTTCTATTCCCTGTGAGTTACCACAAATATACCACCGTGCCCTAGAACCATCATTCTAGCCCTTGTTTTCCTATGGTGACAAGTGCTGTTGTTCCTTTTGGACCTGGGACTGGGAGCAAGAAGTGCTTCTGAGGTCTTCTCCTGGTGCTGTGGCAAGATCTGTGCTTTGGGGCCTGTGCTGCACTCCAGGCCTCACCACTATGCTAGTGAAACAGACCTTTTCTGTTGAACTCATACAAGTTGTTTTTACAAAGTTTTTTCACCCAGACTTTTATTGCCTCTGACATTTCAGAATTCAATTTGGGGCATTCTTTTAGGATTGTTTAGAGGGGAATTTGGATGAACTCAAGTAAATACTTCTCTACTACAACATTTTGGCTTTGCCCATTTTTTTTTCTTTGCTAAGGAAGAAGGCTATAAAGAGAAGAAAGAAAGAAGAAAGTATCTTTGTGCATGAAAATTTATAATCATACTCTTTCATAGTGGCAAAGAATAGGAAATTAAGAGGTGACTACCAACTAAAAATAGCTGAAACATTATGGTAAGTTAATTTTAAGAATAATACAACAGAACTTAGAGAAAAGATAATTTTAGGAAAATCAAAAAAGACTTGCATGAACTGATGCAGCTTAAAGTGAATAGAACCAGAAGAACAATATATACAATAACAGTTGTAAAGACAGTTTTCAAAGTTTTGAGAACTTTGTCTAATGACTAATCACAATTCCAGTGAATATGACAAATCAGCATTCTACTCATTTCTTTTTTGTTTGTTAAAAAAGAATTTTTTCTTTCTTTTACTCCCCCCATTGCAAAAGAAAAAAAAAAGACTAAAGAAAGGAAAAAAAAAAAAAAACTTTGTAACAAAAATGCGCAAACAATAGAAATTATCATATTGTCCAAATCCAAAAAAATGAATGCCTTATTTTGCACCTTAAGTCCATTACCTCTCTGTCAGGAAGTTGGTACCATGCTATATGAATATATATAAAATGAGTTTTATTTTTCCCCAAAATATGTGCAAAGATGTGAGAGTAAGAAAATAGATTTTTAATTTAAAAAATAACCTTGCTCAATGTTTGTGGCAGCTCTCTTTGTAGTGGCCAGAAACTGGAAACTGAGTGGATGTCCATCAATTGGAGAATGGCTGAATAAATTGTGGTATATGAATATTATGAAATATTATTGTTCAGTAAGAAATGACCAACAGGAGGATTTCAGAAAGGCCTGAGAGACTTACACGAACTGATGCTGAGTGAAATGAGCAAGACCAGGAGATCATTATACACTTCAACAACAATACTATATGATGACCAATTATGATGGACGTGGCCCTCTTCAGCAATGAGATGAACCAAATCAGCTCCAATAGAGCAGTAATGAATTGAACCAGCTACACCCAGTGAAAGAACTCTGGGAGATGACTATGAACCACTACATAGAATTCCCAATCCCTCTACGTTGGTCTGCCTGCATTTTTGATTTCCTTCACAGGCTAATGGTACATTATTTCAAAGTCTGATTCTTTTTGAACAGCAAAATAACTGTTTGGAGATGTATACATATATTGTATTTAATTTATAATTTAACATATTTAACATGTATTGGTCAACCTGCCATCTGGGAGAGGGTGTGTGGGGAAGGAGGGGAAAAATTGGAATAAAAGGTTTGGCAGTTGTCAATGCTGTAAAATTACCCATGCATATAACGTGTAAATAAAATATACATACATACATACATACATACATATATATATATATAAAGTCAACCAATAAAAAATAACCTTGCTCTTAAAAGAGAGTGCTCATTGAGGCAGAGAGATTTAAAGATAAGTGAACGTTTTTAAAAAGGCAAAAATAAAGCTTGAAAACAAGGAAATAATAAATCATATCCCAAGAATCTGCCTGTTGATAGAGGAAAAATTAAGAGTAATGATTTTAAAAATACAAATATCATTGACATTTATTTTTAAAGCATTTCATGATTTCCAGAAAACAATATATTAATACTATATTTCTACATTATTTTGTAAAAATGAACCATTTTATCACATAATTTATTGAATTATTTAAAATCTTTATTTTCTTGCACTACAATAAGGTTTCACATGCACTTTTCAAAGAAGAAAGGAATCCAGAGTTCCAATATTTTACATATCCATCCTATAATTACATCAATCACTGAAATTTGCTTGAAGTAGTGAAAGAAGAGACAAAATAAATTGATTCTTGTTGAATAATAAACAACAAAGGGGTTTTATAATGTCATCTGAAGTAATTTTAAAAACTGCAACTTAGAGAAAGGTTGACAATAAGTCTATAATTACTATGACAATGTCAAGAAAGAAGTCATAAACTGTCAAGATAATGTTGAAAGATATGTATTGTAATTGATTGCATCAACAACGTATGTTTTGGTAACAGGTTATTAACTTGTTCATAGGCCTGAGATGAAGAATTTTGTGTTGATTTAAGGGAGGCAATGGAACAATGACCCTGACAGATAAATAGGAAGATTATTCTTCTTGAGCATAATTTCACTGAATTCAGGATTTTACAAAAAGGGATGCATTTTTTATTCATTCTGGCTGCCATTTTTTTAATTGAGGATATTCTGTGTGCTTAGAAATTAATTTTCTTTCAAAGATTCATTCATTCGTAGAAAATAATTTTCATATCAGAATCAAGACATGCCAAATTTTCACAAAATTCTAGGATGGACCTTGGTTATTTTTTTAATAATATTTTATAGTATTTATAATTTTTATAGTATTTTATATTTTATAGTAAATATTTTTAGTAGACTTTTTTTTGGTAAACACAATTAATAATTTTTTTGAGATCATTGTCTAATCCCAGAAACCAAACTATACTAAATACAACTAGAGGTAATAATGTTTATGGCTATCAACAAATTTAATATAAGCTTTTAAAGAATTTCATTTGGCATTATGAAGAAATGTTTTCCTGAATGAGCAGGATCAGATCATTATATACTTCAACAACAATACTATATGATGATCAATTCTGATGGACCTGACCATCTTCAGCAATGAGATAAACCAAATAAGTTCTAATGGAGCACTAATGAACTGAACCAGTAACACCCAACAAAAGAACTCTGGGAGATGACTATGAACCATTACATAGAATTCCCAATTCCTATATTTTTGTCCGCCTGCATTTTTGATATCCTTCACAGGCTAATTATACACTATTTCAGAGTCTGGTTCTTTTTGTACAGCAAAATAACTGTTTGGACATGTATACTTATTTTGTATTTAACTTATACTTTAACATACTTAATATATATTGGTCAACCTGCCAGCTGGGAGGAAGGAGGAAGGAGGGAAAAAAATCGGAACAAAAGGTTTGGCAATTGGCAATGTTGTAAAATTACCTATGCATATAACTTGTAAATAAAAAGCTATCATAAAAAAATTTTAAAAAAGATGAAAAGAAAAAAAATGTTTTCCTGGTAATACAGTATTAACAGATGAAGGTTGAAAATATAGGAAAGTGATATAATTTAGTTGACAAGTAATGTTTAAAAAAACTAATTTTGAGACTCTCAGGAGCCTTGAAGAGGTTTTAGGAGCCTTTTAAAGCAATCTATAAATTCAATAAGATTATGTGACAATCAACTGTGATGGATTTGACTGTTTTCAACAATGAGCCGATTCAAGGCAATCCCAATAGATTTGTAATAGAAAGAGCTATTTGCATCCAGAGAGAGAACTATGGAGACTGAATGTGAATCAAAGCATAGTATTTTCGTTTTTTTGGTTGTTATTTGTTTGTGTGTTTGTTTTTCTCCTCCCCTTATCTCATTTTTTTCTTGCATAGCATGACAAATATGGAACATGTTTAACCTATATTAAATTGCTTGCTGTTTATATAAGGTTGGACTGGGGAGAGAGGAAGAAAAATTTGGAACACAAAATTTTACAAAGGTGAATGTTGAAAATTATCTTTGCATGTTTTTGGAAAAATAAAATAGTATTTTAAAAATAAATAAAACAACCTATAGTAAACAAGAATTCTATTCTGACATACCCAAAGAGTCAAGGGATTGTGTCAGTCTCCAATGAGTTCATTTCCATTATTTCCCAGCACAATCCATTCCAATTTTGGAAAGCTGTAGTAATTAGGAAATTTTTAGGAATTTGGGAAGTTACTTCAGTTTTAAGTTTATCACTTTGCAATGCCCACCAACTTTTCTTTGATTATTCACATTTCTGATTCCTGCTGATTCTTTATGACCCCAAAGACTAACTGTTCATGGAGTTTTCTTGACAAATATACTAGAGTACCTTGCCATTTTTTTTGATGCCCACCAATTTCTTGTACTTCTATCATAAAACATTGAGTGGAAACCCCTATAACTTTATTCACTACTACCTTCTTTTTGTGTGATGATTCAAAGTTCTGGATGTTATTTTAGCCAAGCATCCATTGTAGAAGCTTCAATGAGGTTGACATGATTTTGAGTCCGGGTTCAGCAATGACTTTTTAAAAGAGCCACCTAGTTCAGTTGAGAGCAACTCATAATTATAAGTATGATTACTATATCAAATAATTTATATATTTATATATTTATTTTTGATCAGAACAACTCTTGAAGACCATCATCTAAGATATAAAGAGATTTTCATCATCTTTAATGAAAACACTATAACTGATAGAGAAAATTTTAGATCTTGAAATATTAAAAGTATAATAGCTTATTTTTATATTGTTTTAAAAACATAAATCTAAACATAAAAGAAAATATAAATACTGATAGTCCTAATATATATTCTCTCTTTTTCTCTCTCCTCCTCCTCCTCCCAACATGGTATATACATATATAAATATACACAATATAATAAAATAGATAATTGCACATGAAAATGCAATTTACTATTCACATCTTTATATTTCTTTCAAATATACAATAGAATTAATTACCATGTAAATGTTTTTCTTTTTCTTTCTTTGCTTCCCTTCCTTCCTTCCCCCAAGATGACTACTATCAGAAAAGAAAAATATGTGTGGGTATATATAAAAATATTCCATATATACCTCTTTTTATCAGTTTTCTCTTT
Source organism: Antechinus flavipes (assembly GCF_016432865.1). Lineage (NCBI taxonomy): Eukaryota > Metazoa > Chordata > Mammalia > Dasyuromorphia > Dasyuridae > Antechinus > Antechinus flavipes. Next base: position 184,921,128 of record NC_067399.1, on the reverse strand, counting down.
GAATGCAGATAAACTTTCTTCATATGTTCTTTATAGTTAATTGGGTATTTATAGTAGTCAATATAATCGTTTTATAGTAGTATGAATATTTTAATCCTCATTTTACCAGTGAGAAAAAAATGAGACCAAAAGAAATTAAATGAGTGGACAAATACTATAGAGCTACCTGAAGTACATGAATGTTAAATGACATACAAAGACTTACCATGAATTATAGGGGTGATTGGAAGCTGGTTTTTTTTTTTTGCTCCATAGTCAGTATTCTATTGCCTAAAATAAAACACTTTTGCATAAAATTTAATTAGGTAATTAACAGAAAGTATACTAAGATTATAATTTATAAGCTATAATCTGCTCTATCTCCTTTATTTTACAGAAACTGAGGTCCCAAAGGGGGGAATGACTTGGTAATTTTCACAGTGATAATGCATTTTTGAAGATTATAACAAAGATAATGGATGTTCCTCAATTATATGTGTATGCACACTCTATTGAGAACAAAAAGATACTTAGGATCCTTTTTTTTAAGGGAAAAAAAAAACACCAAATACATTATTATGTATTTCATTGGGTAAAAGATTACCGAATTATGATAAATTGAACACTCTGAATTGAATCTTTTTCTATATAATTGATTTTTAAAATAAATTATTTCAAAGTCTAAGGACAGTTATGATCTTAAAAAAAAATCCATCAAAGTCAGATTTTCTTTTTAATTTTTCTTTTATATTTGTTCTGACATGTTGTCCTGTTCTATCTCATGACTATACCACTGACAAGAAAAATTGAGTATATGTTGCCTATGTAGTGTCAAAATTTCTTATTTTAAGATGAAAATGAATAACTTATGGGAAGACTTTGGAAATCCTGAAAAGCTCTTATGATGTTTTCACCTAGATATTGCAATGTAATTGGAGTTTTCAATATACTTGCAATGTATTTCCATTTTGTGATAATGAAAAGTTTCCATTTTGGACTTGTTGGATTTAAAATTATTATTATTTGAGAAGCTTATACTTGTGCATGTAAAATGCATGTGGTAATTGTTCAGCCAGATAAGGAAATTTGAAGGTAGACATATAATTCATAAAAAAAAAATTATATTTTTTTTTGTGTTTTTATTTTATTTTTTATAACATTTTTCAAGGGGTGGAGCTAAGATGGCAGAGAGTAGACAAGTTTTTATTTGAGCTCCTCCTGTTATCCCTTAGATAAATACCAGATCAATTCTTTCAACTAGTTTTAGAGTGACAGAATCTACAAATATTTGGATAACAACAAATTTCCAGCAAAAGATATTTTGGAAGAACTTCAGAAAATGTTGGTTTCAATTTGACAGGGGGGAGGTAGCCAAGCATAGGTGCCATGCAGGGAGCCAGAGCAGTCCTTGCTGGAGAATCTACTGGGAAGCTTTTAGGCAAAATATAGCTGCACTGGTTACTCTGATTACAAGCCAGTAGATGAGCAGATTAGTTATGAGACATATAATGCAACTACAAAAGGCAAATACTCTCTGAACTCCAAAATAACACTGGACCAGCCACACCTACTCAGCACCAGAAGTCAATCAGCAACACCAGCCCCAGGGTAGACTAACATGGTTGTTACCTGTATAGGAAGCTTGGGACAATCTTCCTTTTAGTGTAAGAGCAGACCTCAATCTTTTAAAAAATGAACAAAAAAGCAAAAAAAAAAATCCCCTAATCATAGTTTTTATAGAGAAAGTGAAAAACAGACCTCAAGCCCTGAGGATCCTAAAGGCAAATCATCTCCAGATGAAACCCCAAAGGACAATATGAGTTAGTCCCCATCTCGCAAGGCTCTCTTGGAAGAATTCAAAAAGGATCTTTAAAAAAGTTTTTCTAATAATATTTTATTTTTCAAATTCACATAAAGATAGTTTTCAACATGTGTGTGTTTTTTTTTTTTTTTTTTGGTAAGACTTTGCATTCCAAATGTTTCTCCCTCCCTACTTCCCTCACTCCCCAAAAAAGCAAGTAATCTGATATAGGTTAAATATTTGCAATTCTTTTAAACATATTTCCATATTTGTCATAGTGTACAAGAAAAATCAGATCAAAAGGTGTGGGGGGGAAATATGAGGAAGAAAACAAACAAGCAAATTAAAGATGAAAATACCATCTTTCAATCCATATTCAGTCTCCACACTTCTCTCTCTGTATGTAGATGGCTTATTCCACTCCAAGCCTATTGGAATTGCCTTGAATCACTGCTTTTTGAGGAGAACCAAGTCTATCACATCTGATCATCATATAATCTTCTTGTTATTGTGTACAATATTTTCTTGGTCCTGCTCTCTTCACTAAACATCAGTTCACATAAATTTTTCCAGGCTTTTCTGAAATCAGCCTGCCCATCATTTCTTATGGAACAATAGTATTCCATTACACTCTTATACTATCACTTATTCAGTCATTTCCCAATTGATGGGAATGCATTCAATATCCATTTCCTTGCCACTATAAAAAGTGCTGCAATAAACATTTTTGCACATGTGGATTCAGGTTATATTTTAAGAATAAATAATGAATAGGATTGATGACAAAATAGACTTGTGGGAATCTTGGTTATAATCTTATTAAAGCTTTTTCCAAATATAGAAACTACTTTTTATTTCCATCATTCAGAAATACCATTTATTAGATAAATTAAAATTGAATCAATTCAATTGTGTCAAAATTCATATTCAAGATTTTTTTCGGGGGGGGATTCATGGTTGAAATTCAGTGCTTTGTTTTTGTGAAGATCTCTCAATGTGCAAACTATAGAGGGCTACTAAAGATAATGTAATCTGAGTGAGTAGTGTCAGTGGTAACTATATAATTACATATTCAATTGTCTCTAATGTTTTATATTCCTATTACTGTAAATGAGTGTAAGGGGTTCTTTTTATGAAGCCAATATCATTGCAAAATGAAACTTTTTATCTCTGATTTAGCTTTGGACTGAATACATCTTTGAGTTTCATGGCTGTCAGACACCCACTCTCTACTTCCCTATAGTCTGCAAATATCTGACCTCCAAAACTCACCAGCTCAGAAAAGATTATGTAGGTATTAAAAGATTTGTTGGCTCCTTTTAAAAGGTCTATTTCTTCTCCCTACTACATCTATCAGACTTTTAAATAAGGATTTTATAGCTTCTGCAACTTTCTGACCTATACCCTTTTCTTCTGCCCCCATAATTGGGGAAGGGGTATGAATTGGTCCCATCACATAGAAAAACTACCACAGGAACTGGACCAAGAAGGTCAGCTGCCTGTCCTTTTATCCTAAACTTATTTTGCTGTATCAGTTGTAGTTAAATTCCATTGCAGTAAATCTTGGATTAAACTACTGTGAGAATTAATAGGTTGCACTTTATATTGAGGGGAAAAGTCAGTCTGGGACCAGAATGTTTGGAATACTGCTGATAAAATGAAAAAGCCACACACTGAGTAAGATGAGTGTCTAAAGTTATAATTTGTCCTGTACATTCTTTGTTTTCATGAAAATTTCATAGCAACCATTAGAATGAGTATTTTAAACACTGTTTCCTATGTTCCAAAGAATAAAAAAAATCAAAATCTCAGAAAGTCAGTGATTTTTTCTATTTAGAAAGAATGAATAAATATAAATAAATATTTGTTTAAGTAAATATAAACTGAAATTCATATAATGAACCTAATGAATTGCCCTGCTTCTCATCAAAAATACAGATGATTCACTTTAGTACAGATACAGAGATAGAAGGGTAAGAGAATGAGTAGCTTACTTGTGTAACTCAGCAAAAGATTTAATAGCTAAAAAGTCTTTTGGACTCCAAATACTACTTCATTAATTTTTAAATTAGTACATACTCTATGAAGCATCATGATAAATAATTGAGATTAAGCTATATTTTCAAATCAGATAAAGAATAAATGTCAATTTTACTATGCTGCTTTCCAAAAGGCACATCGAAGAATGCTAGAAACTTTCAAATAAAGTCAAGGTCAACTACCTGAGAACTATAAGGAAAAAAAATACTTTAATTGAGGAAGACTAGTGTGGTATGACCAATGCCCCTCTCAAAAAAATAGTGCATATAGTCAATGAACATGTACTTTATGAACACAAATATCACCAAAGTTTGGAGTCAAAATTTACTAGTGTCATAAAAGGTTACAGCATGCTGGGAATCTTTTCCACCTAAAATATCATATTGGTTAATTTTATTTAACAATGAATATGATAATAGAGTCTATGCCATGTGGGAATCAAAATCAGATGGAAGAAGATGGCCTGTTATCTGGAAAAAGGAAGAATGAGGGGAGGAGTAAAATAGTCATCCATCAGTATTTGAGGGACTGACATGTGGAAGAGGTGTTCAAATTTTTCTCTCTGAGAAGAAACAGAAGAAATGAGTAGAAGTTATAAAGAAATAAATCTATGTTTGGTGAAAGGAGTGAGACACTAAAAAGCTAATATTGAGAACACTCCAAAAGTATAATGGATTGCATAAGTAGTGGATTTCTTCTCCCTAAAGGACTTCAAAGAAAGGCTTGCTTACTTGACCACTTCTCAGATGTATTATAAAAAACAAACTTTTCTAGGTGTGGGTTAAGTCAGGTGATTTATGAGATTCTTTTCAACTCCACAACTGCTTATGTATAGTTTGAATTATACTACATTATTATGCTCACAATAATATTCTTTAACTATTTCATTTGATTGCTTTGTCAGTCCAAATGGATGTTCTTCAAGTCTCTCTAGTCACTTCCATAATCTCTAAGACACTGTTGTATATTCCATCTTTTTTTGTCAAAAGAAAGAAGAAAAAGGGAAAAGAAGCGAAGAAATATAGAAAAAATCAAAAGAGGGAATAAGAAAGATGGAGAGAAGAAAAAGGGAAGAAAGGAAAAAAGAAGGAAAAAGCATTTATATAGTACTGTGCTTTGGGCTTTTTGGAAAATCTCATTTGCAAGAAAAAAGAAAGGAAGGAAGGGAAGAAATAAAATATGTAGGGAATGAAGAAAAGGAAGGATGGGAGAAAGAGAGAGGGGGAAAATTTAGGAAATTAAGGAGTAGAAGAATGGAAAGAGGAAGAGAATAAAGGAAAGGAAAAATCATGGAGGGAAAGAAGGATGGAAAAGGAAAAGATAGAAAGAGGAGGAAATAGAATGAAGGAAAGAAAAAAGAAAGCTAATTGATTCTGAAGTTATAATTAATTTTTAAAGAGATATTTGAGTATTTTTATACATGACATTTACAATTGTATAAAGGCACCCAAATAATGTCCTGGGCTTGTATTTATGAAGACCTGTGTTTGAATGTCCTTGGCCCAATTCTTATTAGTTATATGACCCTGATTAAGTCATTAATCGCTATGTACTTCAGATAATTTTTTTTAACACTTCTAGGAAATTCAAAGACTCTGTGATATATTTTAGTGAATAATGTTCTCACTTAGGAAGTTTTCCACACTGATGAAATATCATATCTTTCACATAGTTTCATATTACAAGACTAGACAACAATATTGAATAATTCTATTGTAATCACAAGTAAACTGGAATGGATTTTGAAAGCAAAAAGAGATCATGTATGGGTTTATGATACTGAAACATAGGCTATATGTCTCTGATGTGTTACCTAATTTTTTAAAAGTCCATTTCTATTTCTTTCTATTAGTGATTGAAAAGGTCATTGGCTAGTTAGATTTGGTATACTGATGAAACATGTTTCTTTAAAGATTAAGAGAATATCATAAAAAAAATTGAGTCCTAAAGAAAGGAAAGGGACCTGTATGTGCCAAAATGCTTGTGGCAGCCCTGTTTGTAGTGGCTAGAAGCTGGAAAATGAAAGGATGCCCATCAATTGGAGAATGGTTGAGTAAATTGTGGTATATGAATGTTATGGAATATTATTGTTCTGTAAGGAATGACCAGCAGGATGAATACAGAGAGGACGGGCGAGACTTACATGAACTGATGCTAAGTGAAACGAGCAGAACCAGGAGATCATTATATACCTCAACAACGATACTGTTTGAGGATATATTCTGATGGAAGTGGATCTCTTCGATAAAGAGAGTTAATTCAGATCAAAGATGGACAGAAGCAGCTACACCCAAAGAAAGAACACTGGGAAATGAATATAAACTGCTTGCATTTTTGTTTTTCTTCCTGGGTTATTTCTACCTTCTGAATTCAATTCTCCCTGTGCAACAAGAAAACTGTTCAGTTCTGCACACATATATCGTATCTAGCATATACTGTAACCTATTCAACATGTAAAGGACTGCTTGCCATCTAGGGGAGGAGGTGGAGAGAGGAAGGGGAAAAATCGGAACAGAAGTGAATGCAAGGGATAATGCTGCAAAAAAAAAAAAAAAATTACCCTAGCATGGGTTCTATCAATAAAAAGTTATTTAAAATAAACAAACAAACAAACAAATAAATAAATAATTAAAAAAAAATTTGAGTCCATAAGTCATTTTGAGATAAGAAATAAAGACCTCAATAGCAGCTCTAATTAATATCCATAATGGGCCTTATTTTGTTAGACTTACTTTATTAATGATAATTAAATTGAGACCATAATTTTAACATGGTTATTATCAATGTTGTGAAATGGATTTGAGGTGGGAAGTCAAGGTAGATGTTTTTATACATGAAATTAAGTGATTCACCTTTCATTCTCAGGGACTGTCAGCACAGAGGTGCTTATTCTAAAAACTGAATGGGGGAGGAAACATTCTTTAGCAATGGAAAGATCTGCAAAATCATTCTATTGTGAGATCATTCTCTGCCTCAATATTATTTCAGGAGGAGACTTTATTTTCTAGTTAAGAAAGTGTTTGATTTATTTTGGCAGAGAGGAAATGTTTTTATAATATACTATGAATTAGAAGAACTTTTTTCCAGGGAAGGCTATTCGAATAACTAACTATGTGACCATGGACTTCAATGTTCATCTCTCTTTTCCACCTCCAACAACACTGTTTTTTTCCCTAGGATGATATAGAGCAAAAACTTTTGTAATGTCATTATTTTTCAGAAGACTTAGAATTTCACATGACTCAAAGAGTACTATAATTATCATGATGGGTGTAAAGAGAATAAAAGATATTACCTTATATCAACAATGTGACTTAGAAGATAACACTGATGACTTGTATGACTGGAAAATGAGGTGGGCTTGTCATGAAGGGAATAGAAAATGGAAAAAAAAATATAGCTATACATGTAACATTAAAATAAATGGGAAGAATGGGAAGATCCAATGCTTTCTTAGGTTCTCTAGGGAAATTTAGGAGAGTAAAAGGTGAATGAAAAAAGATGATACAGAATGGTTAGATTTTAATGAACACTGGTAGATGAAATGGACAAAATTGAAGATAAAACGTGGAATGGAAGCTGCCATTTAATATATGGAGAAACTGACCTTCAATTAAATGTCAGATTAGAAATTCTGAAAATCAAAAGAAAGATTATTAAAGTTGAAAGTAAAAAGACTAATAAATCAGAAAAGAAGAAAACCAAATTACCAATATCAAAAATAAAAAAGATTAAACATACTAATAAAGAAAAAATTAAAGCAACATTTCAGAGTTTTTTGCCCAATTGTGTGAATATAGAGAGTCAGAACTCTGGAGAAGTATACTGGAAACAAGGTGTTAACTCAGAGACAATGGTTATCTAGTTTACATATATACTTAGTAATTAGCATGGTGATATAATGCTTCTCTAAGTTCACACATAATCAGTATGCTGTGATGATGTAATTACAATAAAGTATATAAGAACCAAAAAGGACTGGAAGAGAGACATTCCATCTCCCACCATCCTGGTGGCTCTCCTCTCACCTGCATTTCTCCACAAGACCAAGGCCCCTCTGAATGTCCCCCAGAAAGCTAGCCCAGCCCTAGGAAAAGGGAGACAGACAATGAAGGAGATAATAAAGACTTTGGACTTTGTTCCTGATTATTCTTGTGGTGATTATTCTGCTGAAACCAAGGCCCATTTGGAGGACCTCCAGAGAGCTAGCCAGAACATTACATGTGACAATAAATCTGACAATCTAATTGAAATGGAAAAATGCCTACAAAAATATAAATTTCAGATTAAGAGTATATGAGGAAATAAAACATTTAAATACATATGAGAAAATCATGGCTGATAGATAATAAGTGTCTTGCCGGAGTCCAACAGAGAAATGAATACTGGACTAGCTGGTGTTTAGATATTCTCTTAGACTCTGGTGTTTTTAGTTCCTCGAAAGAAATTTTTATTTGAGTCTCAACATTGATATTAACTACATCATTTTGGGGGAATTCATTTCCCAGTTTCACTCAGCAATGTTCTCATATTAAAATTCACGAAATGAAGATACTAAATGATATTAAAAGTTTCTTCTAGAATTCTGTAAAATTACTCTCTAGATGCCTTTTACACTAATTATAAAGGTGGGATGAATAATGAAAATGGTGGGTCAGTCAGTGCTCACAGAGGAACCTATTTAAAAAAAAACTCAATTTCATCTTTAAAATGAAAAATTAAAAATTGTACTTAATTCATATGGTTGTTTTGAAAATCAAGGAGATGATATACATGTTTGCAAAAAGACAAACTTTATTAATCATAAATACTTAAATTAATTGCATTTCATTGAAAAACAATTACTATTTTGTTAACATTTTTGAAGTCAACCAAAATTTTCCATGAACTATATCCAATCCCCAAGATATTTCCACTTTATTCTGATTCATCATATGCAACTATTTAATGAAGAGTACTCATCAAGTTTTCTATCCTCTGCCCAATAACATTTTTTAAATTTAAATTTGGAGGATCATTTGAATTTGTAATCAGGACACACAAGAAAATTTCCATCCATTTTTTTTTTTTAACTTCTGGGATTTGTTATAAAAATCTTTTTTTTTTAAATTTTATTTTATTTAATAATAACTTTGCATTGACAGAATCCATGCCAGGATAATTTTTATACAACATTATCCCTTGCAATCGCTTATGTTTCGTTTTTTCCCCTCCCTCCCTCCACCCCCCCCCCAAGATGGCAAGCAGTCCTATATATGTTAAATATGTTGCAGTATATCCTAGATACAATACATATTTGCAGAACCAAACAGTTCTCCCACTGCACAGGGAGAACTGGATTCAGAAGGTAAAAATAACTAGGGAAGAAAATCAAAAATGCAAATAGTTCACATTCATTTCCCAGTATTCCTTCTTTGGGTGTAGCTGTTTCTGTCCATCATTTATCCATTGAAACTCAGTTAAGTCTCTTTGTCATAGAAATCCACTTCCATCAGAATACATCCTCATACAATATCGTTGTCGAAGTGTATAATGATCTCCTGGTTCTGCTCATCTCACTTAGCATCAGTCCATGTAGGTCTCTCCAAGCCTCTCTGCATTCATCCTGCTGGTCATTCCTTACAGAGCAATAATATTCCATAACATTCATATACCACAATGAAAATTTCCATCCATAAACAAAATCATATAACACTACAATAAAAATTCTTGATGATAGCATTATTATTGAAATTCATTTCCTAGCCTTGTTACATTTTAATAGACTTTTATATATGGATAATATGTTTCAGGAGATTTGATTTTACTGATCTTGCATATGAAATAATATAAAAGCAAAAATGATAATTAAAATATCTGTTAATGACTTTAGAATTTAAGTTCTTTGAAGTAAGGAACTGTGATTTCTTTAGTATCTATATTTTTCCCAACTCAAAAGTAATGCTTTAGACATTGTGCAGACTATGATTGGAGAGTAGTAGGGAATTTCTAGTGATTAAATTCCCTCTACTAATGCTACTGTGTAATTAGTTCTTCTATAATTTATAATCTCAAATTACTTGGAATAGTGAGTGTTTAAATTATTGGTCTGCATAGGGCCAAACAGCCAATGAAATGTCAGAGTCAGGTCTTAAACTTCTTAAATCTAAGATTTTTTATTTTACACATAGTAGGCCCTTAATGGATATGTGTTGGACAAATGAATGAAAATGAGTTTTTACTCAATTAATTGCTTTTTAATATAAACCAGGTCCAATGAATAATTTATAAAGCTCTCCAGTTAGTATAGAAATGTTTCAAAATATCTGTGGGGATCCATGATTATAATGTGCATTTTTAGTGATAAAGAATTAAGACTGTGTTGGGAATTTGAATTTGAGGAGTTCATTCCAAAGAAGATTAGTGAGAAATAAAAGCACCAAGACCTAGGAATAAAATGAATAAATGGTCATTTTGCTTCATCAGTAAAGGAACTGGGCTAAGATGTTGATAATGACTATAGTGTAATTAGAGAAAGAACTACAGACAGAGAATCACAGAGAAAATAAAATTGAAGGACTCAAATTATTTAACTTAATTTTAGATTTTATGGGAAATTTTGCCTATGTGTGAACTTGGTTCCTAATCATAGAGGAATGTATTTGCCTTCTTATTGCTCAGGAGTCTTTAACACAATGAGGGTCAATGTGGTTTGAAAAATATTTAGACACGAGGCCACCCCTAAAATTTCCTCAGTTATCACACCATCAATTTGAGGTTAAATATTATTCTTTTAGAATTCCCCTAATAAAATGTAAAATGCACATAATAATATTTTGGAATTCAATAAGAAGAATCCAGCATAAGAGGCAGAATAATATAGTTGATGGAGTGTTAAATTTGAAACCTAGATTCCAATCCAACTTGTAACATTAATTGTATGACGAGCTAGTCACAACTTTTGTCACATAATTTTTCAAACCTTTGCTATTAAGTAAAGGAGTGGGATGAAATCTAAATTTACTTCCGGATCTAGATCTATGATTATATGTAACAAATATTTAATTTATCACATTAGTTCCCTTCAGGGTTTGATATATAATAATAATAAAACATACATTTTAATGGGACAAGAGAGGGAGGAAGGGAGGAAGGGAAGGACGATATAGAGCCTCTGAGAGAGAGAGAGAGAGAGAGAGAGAGAGAGAGAGAGAGTTGATTCATGTTGGCCAGTGCAATGAGGGATATCAAATGGCTAAAGGGATTACAAGAGAGCATTGAATACCTGGATCAAGAGAAGCAAAATAAGAACCGGAACTGGAAGGAGCAGAAGTGTTGTCAATACTGACATTTCCTTATTAATTATCAAAGAAAAACAGAATTGATAGAGGCTCTGAGAATTTGTCTTGTCTATCTTCTGAAAGTTTACAGTCTTATGACAGTATTAGAACTAAAAATAGGAAATTTTGGAATGTAGAGAGTGCAAGCAGTGGTTTAGACAACAGTCTATCCCAAGAGTAGATATTCTGCTGAAATAATGAAGGCAGAGGGGATACCTTTATCTTCAGAGACATACTTAGGTTCAAGTTTCTCCATTGACAACCAGTTACCTACTAAATTCTTTATAAATATCATATGATTTGATGAAAGACAAAGGTTTTTGTTTCGTTTTGTTTTACAAGTGAAGAAGCTGAGACAGGCAGAGATTAAATGACTTTTGCCCAAGATCAAAAATCTAGTATCTGAGTAAATTTTGAATTAAGGTTTTCCTGATTCTAGACATAACCTCTGCTTTAGAACAGAGCTCAGATGAAGACATTTCATTTCTCATGTGACTACTAGAATTTGGGATTTCTCTTATTTTCTTGCCATACCCTTAGGAAGATCATTAAAGAAAACCTCATCATCCTATAAGATCCCAACAGTCTCAGTACTCTATCTCCTCACCACTTTCTGCCCATCTGATTAAAGGGGAACCATGAACTTTAAAGTCTCCATTTCAAGTGGGAACTCGGCACAGAATTGCTCCTAGTTTTTCACCTGACTACACTACTATGGGATATCCCTGATTTCTCTACCATGCCTATTGATGAGGTACCTCCTCCACTTCTCAGCTTTTCAGCTTCCTTCTGTATGGTTTCTTTGCTTTTTCTTTTTTCTTTTTAAATGTATTTATTTCTTTAAAAGTAGGAAAAAGCAGAAAAAGAAAAAGAACATTGCCATGTGCATAACAGAACATGAGAGAGGATTCAAAATATCCATTTCAAAAAAGCACATAGAATACTATATATTGTCTTCAGATGTGACTATTCTTTCTTTGCTTTCTTGTTCTCTGCTGTGTAGTTTTTATTTTATTCTTTTCCTCCCTTTCTTCCTCCCCCAATTTCTCCAAGCAAGCAAGGTACAGCAAGGTGTGTGTGACATACACATACAAGCAAGGTGTGTGTGACACATACACATGTATATATGTATACACACACAACACAAACATATACGTATGTACATACATACACTCATATGCATGTGTACATGTATACATTCTACCCATACATACACATAGATGGTTATAATCATACAATATACATATATATGAATGCACATATACACATACACATATACATAAATATCCATAATTGTATATGTATATACATGTATACATTAATAAACATCTATGTAATGTTGTGCCATTTTTGTTTGTCTTCTGTTTCTCTGAAGGTAGAAACCTGTGATTTTTAGATCCCAGTCTTTCTATATTTTTCAAAATTCACCATTTCATTATTTCCTACACCATAGCAGTATTCCAATCTTATATTATAAAATTGCATTAAATAATTTAAAACAATATTGATTAATGTGGCTGACATAATGTAGTTTCCTTATTTTTCTCTTTTGATTGGATCTTTTTAAAATTTAACTTTGAAATTAATGATAACTACTCCTGCTTTATTTTTTAATAAGTTCTACTCTTGATCATTATTATGTTTATGTGTATCTCATTTACTATTCCTGCTGACTCCTCTAATTCAATCTACTATCTTGCCTTGCCATTCCTTAACCTAACCCCGCAAAAGATCTCTCCCTTATCTGCTGCACCAATACTTTTGAACCTCTTTTCCCCTCTCTTTATCTCATTCCCATTAATGTATATATTTTACATTCTTCCCATTAATCTATGGGCCTTTTTGTACCTTCTTTATCTTATTCCCTCTATTTCTTATTTCATAATAAATTTAGAAGACTTTTATATCTTTCCATAAATAGATATTTATAGATAGAAAGATAGATAGATAGAATTATTATTATTCCCTCTTTAACCCATTCTTAATGTGAGTAGGATTACATGGTTTTGCTTTTTAGCATCACATTATACTTGGTTCTTCTCCAATCTTTCTTTCTTGGCTAATGACAATCTTAGAGACAAGGTCTACATTTCCATATATAAAACATAAGCAAATTGTCCTTACTGAGTCCCTTGAAATCAATCTTTGACTTGATCTCTGACATTTTTCTTGACTCATATGTGTCAATTTTCTATTACGTTCAGGTCTTTTTGCAACAAAATCCTGATAGTTTGCTTATTCATTCAATGTCTATTTTTGCCATTCAGGATTTGCTTAACTTTTCTGGATATGATATTTTCAGACAGAACACTAGTTCTTTTGCTTTCTGATATATAGTGATATAAGAACTATGGTCTTTTTTTTTATTAAAGCTTTTTATTTTTTTTTAAAACATATGCATAGATAATTTTGCAACATTAACCCTTTGTAAAACCTTATGTTTTAGTTTTCTCCCCCATCTCCCACCCCCTTCCCCTAGATGGCAAGTAGTCCAATATATGTTAAATATAGTAGAAATATATGTTAAATACAATATATACATATCTATTTATACTATTATCTTGCTGTACAAGAAAAATCAAATCTAACCAGAAAAGAAAATGAATGCAAGCAAACAAGAAAAAGAGATAGAATGCTATATTGTGGACCATATTCAGTCCCACAGTCCTCTCTCTGGGTGGAGATGACTTTTTTGATCACAAGACCATTGGGACTGGTCTCAATCATCTCATTGTTGAAGAGAGCCACATACATTAGAATAGATCATTGTATAGCCTTGTTATTGCCATATATAATGATCTCCTGGTCCTGCTCATTTCACTCAGCATCAGTTCATGTAAGTCTCTCCAGGCCTTTCTGAAATAATCCTGCTTATTGTTTCTTATAGAAAAATAATATTCCATAACATTCATATACAATAACTTATTCAACCATTCTCCAACTGATGGACATTCACTCAGTTTCCAGTTTCTTTCCACTACAAAAAGGGCTGCCGCAAACATATAGGTCCTTTTCCCTTCTTTAAGATCTCTTTGGGGTATAAACCCAGTAGAAACACTGCTGGATCGAAGGGTATGCACAGTTTGATAACTCTATTGGCAGTTCAAAATTGCTTTCCAGAATGAATGGATAGCAATGGTCTTCTAGTGTAGACACTGCCAAATATTTTATGATTCTAATTGTGTGTCTCTAGTATTTGAATTATTATTATTATTTGTTGTTGTTGTTGTTGTTGTTGTTGTTGCTTGCAATATTTTCATCTGAACCTAAGGATTTTGGAATTTGCCTGTGATATTTCTGTGAGTGTTTCTCATAGGATCTCTTTCAGTTGGCGATCAAATGCTTTCTGTTTCTACTTTCTACGCATATTCTAACGCTTCAGGACAATTTTCTTTAATTAATTCTTGTATTATTATATCAAGATTCCTTTTTTTGATTGAAGCTTCCAGGTATTCTAATTATTCATTATGTTTTTTTTTCCTTTATTTGTTCTCAAGATTTGTTATTTTTCATATGTTTCACATCATATTCTACTTTTTCATCTTTCATATTATTTTGTATTTTCTTTATCTCTTATAACTTCATTGACTTCTCCTTGTTCAATTCTAATTTTCAAAGAATCATTTACTTCTCTAAAACTTCATATAGGGGCAGCTAGGTTGCAGTGTATAGAGTACCAGCCCTGAAATTAGGAAGATCTGAGTTCAAATCTGATCTTAGACACTTAACATTTTCTAGCTGTGTGACCCTAGGCAGATTCTATAACATATATCTTAATGCCAATTGCCTTAGCAAAAAAAAAAAAAAAATCTCACACACACACACACACACACACACACACACACATATATATGTGTGTATATATATATATATATACATATATATATATATGTGTGTATATATATATATATATATGTATATTTTTCTGGAGAGCAATTTGGAACTATGTTCAAAAAGTTATTAAACTATGCATTCTCTTTGATCCAGCAGTGTTACTACTGGACTTATATCCCAAAGAAATCATAAAGAAGGGAAAGGGACCTGTATGTGCATGGATATTTGTGGCAGCACTTTTTGTAGTGTCAAGAAACTGGAAACTAAGTGGATGCCCATCAGTTGAAGAATGGCTGAATAAGTTATGATATATGAATGTTATGAAATATTATTGTTCTATAAGAAACTATCAGGAGGATGATTTTAGAGAGGCCTGGAGAGAGTTACATGAACTAATGCTAAGAGAAATGAGCAGAACCAAGAGACCATGGTACACAATATTAGTATTATAGGACAATCAACTCTGATGTAAGTGACTTTTTTGCAACAATGAGATGATTGATACTAGTTCCAATGATCTTTTGAGGAAGAGAACCATCTTTACCCAGAGAGAGGACTGTGGGAACTGAAAGTGGATCACAACATAACATTCTCGCTCCTTTTGATGCTGTTTGCTTGCATTTTGTTTTCTTACTCATTTTCTTTTTTTTTATCTGATTTTTTGATGCAACAAGAGACTTGTATAAATATGTTTACACATATTGAAAAAAAATACTTCATATCTCCCTTTCTAGTGGGTAATATTTTTAATAATCTTCTTGTTTTTCTTGGAAGATATTTATTGGACTTCCGGCCAAGATGGCAGAGAGGAAATACACTTCTGTGTAATCTCCGTGTTTTTCTCTCACTATTCATTTCATTTCATGCCTCTGAATTAATGCTCGACTGAAAAAAAACCATACAATTACTTACCAAGAGAAACCATCCTTGAGACTCGTCAAGAAAGGTCTGTTTTTGCGCGAGGGCGGGGACGGTATTTGGAAGCAGTCTGCGGGCAGCAGCGGCAACCAGAGCACAGATAGCAGCTCAGAACCGGGTGGAGCGGAGAGGGGGTAGGACGCGATCGCAGCCGTCTCTGCGGTGAGAGCTTTGCTATAGGAGCAAGTCAGCAGCCCAGCAGAGAAGCTAAAAACACCGGGGGTGAAGAATACAATCCCAAACAGCTGGAGTTTCTCGGGACCTGGCCACCCCTCCCCCACAGTGTCTTAGCCCGCTCGGATCTCAGAGCGCTCGGATCTCAGTGCGCAGGCGCCATAGCACAGTAGGACCTGTGCCTCACGAATACCCTGCCCCTCCCCCAAAGAAAGCAGCCTCCATTCGAGGGGTTTTTTTTCCTTCTGTTTCTTTGATAATTTGTCTTTGATAAATAGACAGAATGAGCAAGAAACTGAAAAAGAATTTAACCCTGGACAGCTTTTATACAGATAAAGAGCAGACTCCAAACCCTGAGGAGACTAAAAACAAACAGTCCCCAGGTGAATCCCCGAAGGAAGAGACCTTATGTCCCTCAGCACAGATGAATCTCATGGAGGAAATTAAAAAGGCTCTCACAAGGGAGCTAGAAGAAAAATGGGAAAAGGAGAGGGAGGCTCTGCAAAAGGAGAGGGAGGCTTGGCAAAAGAGCCTGGAGAAGTCAGTTAAAGAGAGAGTGGATAAAGAAACCAAATCCTTGAAAAATAGGATTAGTGAACTGGAAACAGAAAACAGCTCTCTAAAAAACAAAATTGGCGAAATGGAAAAAAATTCCACAGAACAAAAGAACTCAATTGGACAATTAGAAAAAGATCTTAAAAAAGTGAGTGAAGAAAATACCTCACTGAAAATCAGGGTCGAACAATTGGAATTGAATGACTCGAGGAGACAAGAAGAATCAGTCAAGCAAATCCAAAAAAATCAAACAATGGAAAAGGATGTGAAATACCTTCTGGGGAAGACAACAGACCTGGAAAACAGATCCAGGAGAGACAACCTGAGAATCATCGGACTTCCAGAAAAGTATGATGAAAAAAAAAGCCTGAACACTATCTTCCAGGAAATTATCAAAGAGAACTGCCCAGAAGTCATAGAAACAGAAGGTAAAATAGACATTGAAAGAATTCATCGATCCCCTACTGAAAGGGATCCTAAAATCAAAACACCAAGGAATATAGTGGCCAAATGCCAGAACCCTCAGGCAAAGGAAAAAATACTGCAAGCGGCTAGAAAAACCCAATTCAAATATCAAGGAGCCACAATAAGGATCACCCAGGATCTGGCAGCATCCACATTAAAGGATCGAAGGGCCTGGAATATGATATTCCGAAAGGCTAAGGAACTTGGTATGCAACCAAAAATAACTTACCCAGCGAGATTGAGCATCTTTTTCCAGGGAAGAAGATGGACATTCAACGAAATAAGCGAATTTCATCTATTTCTGATGAAAAAGCCAGAACTTAACAAAAAATTTGATCTACAAGCACAGAACTCAAGAGAAATCTAAAAAGGTAAAGATTAATCTTGGGAACTATATTTCGGCTGTAAAGATGTATAAAGAATACATGTATACCTTGTTCTAGAAACTAGTTGTGGAAAGGACATTGTACTAGAAAAAAGGGAAAGTGGGGGTACTACATTTCATGAAGAGGCAAAGAAAACCTAGTAAATCTGAGAGAAAGAATGGAGAGGAATGAAAATAGTGAGTATTTTACTGCTTTCAGAATTGGCAGTAAGAGAAGAATTTTAGACATATTCAATCTATGGTGAAACTTCTCCCACCTCATCGAAAAGTGAGAAGGGAAAAGTGAAAAAGGAAGGAATAAGCTAAGTGGAAGGGAATACGGTAACTGGGAGGGAAAGGGGTAAGTTGGGGGGGGGGAACTCTAAGGGGGGGGAGGGATACTGAAAAAGGGAGGGCTGTGAGAAGCAAGGGGAGCTCACAAGCTTAATACTGGGAAGGGGGGTAAGGGAGGGGGTAAGGGAGTAAGAAGGGAGAAAAGCATAAACCGGGGTTAACAAGATGGCAAGTAATACAGAATTGGTCATTTTAACCATAAATGTGAACGGGATAAACTCCTCTATAAAGAGGAAGCGGTTAGCAGAATGGATTAAAAGCCAGAATCCTACAATATGTTGTATACAGGAAACACACCTGAAGCGGGGTGATACATGCAGGTTAAAGGTAAAAGGTTGGAGCAAAATCTACTATGCTTCAGGTGAAGCCACAAAAGCAGGGGTAGCCATCCTGATCTCAGATCAAGCTAAAGCAAAAATTGATCTAATCAAAAGAGATAAGGAAGGGCACTATATCTTGCTAAAGGGTAGAATGAATAATGAAGAAGTATCTATATTAAATATATATGCACCAAGTAGTGTAGCATCTAAATTCCTAAAAGAGAAATTAAGAGAGCTGCAAGAAGAAATAGACAGTAAAACTATAATAGTGGGAGATCTCAACCTTGCACTCTCAGAATTAGATAAATCAAACCACAAAATAAATAAGAAAGAAGTCAAAGAGATAAATAGAATACTAGAAAAATTAGATATGATAGATCTCTGGAGAAAATGTAATGGGGACAGAAAGGAGTACACCTTCTTTTCAGCAGTTCATGGAACTTATACAAAAATTGATCATATATTAGGACATAAAAACCTCAAACTCAAATGCAGTAAGGCAGAAATAGTGAATGCATCCTTTTCAGACCATGATGCACTGAAAATTACATTCAATAAAAAGCCACAGGAAAGTAGACCAAAAAATAATTGGAAACTAAATAATCTCATACTAAAAAATGATTGGGTGAAACAGCAAATTATAGACATAATTAATAACTTCATCCAAGAAAATGATAATAATGAGACATCATACCAAAATGTATGGGATGCAGCCAAAGCAGTAATAAGGGGAAATCTCATTTCTCTAGAGGCCTATTTGTATAAAATAGAGAAAGAGAAGGTCAATGAATTGGGCTTGCAACTAAAAATGCTAGAAAAGGAACAAATTAAAAACCCCCAATCAAACACTAAACTTGAAATTCAAAAAATAAAAGGAGAGATCAATAAAATTGAAAGTAAAAAAACTATTGAATTGATTAATAAAACTAAGAGTTGGTTCTATGAAAAAACCAACAAAATAGACAAACCCTTAGTAAATCTGATTAAAAAAAGGAAAGAGGAAAATCAAATTGTTAGTCTTAAAAATGAAAAGGGAGAACTCACCACTAACGAAGAGGAAATTAGAGCAATAATTAGGAGTTACTTTGCCCAACTTTACGCCAATAAATTCGACAACTTAAATGAAATAGAAGAATACCTCCAAAAATATAGCTTACCTAAACTAACAGAGGAAGAAGTAAATATCCTAAACACTCCTATCTCAGAAAAAGAAATAGAACAAACTATCAATCAACTCCCTAAGAAAAAAACCCCAGGACCAGATGGATTTACATCTGAATTCTATCAAACATTTAAAGATCAATTAACTCCAATGCTAAATAAACTATTTGAAGAAGTAGGGATTGAAGGAGTCCTACCAAACTCCTTTTATGACACAGATATGGTACTGATACCTAAACCAGGTAGGCTGAAAACAGAGAAAGAAAATTATAGACCAATCTCCCTAATGAATATTGATGCTAAAATCTTAAATAAAATATTAGCAAAAAGATTACAGAAAATCATCCCAGGATAATACACTATGACCAAGTAGGATTTATACCAGGAATGCAGGGCTGGTTCAATATTAGGAAAACTATTAACATAATTGACTATATCAACAACCAACCAAACAAAAACCATATGATCATTTCAATAGATGCAGAAAAAGCATTTGATAAAATCCAACAGCCATTCCTAATAAAAACACTTGAGAGCATAGGAATAAAAGGACTTTTCCTTAAAATAGTTAGGAGCATATATTTTAAACCTTCAGTAAGCATCATATGCAATGGGGAAAAACTGGAACCTTTCCCGGTAAGATCTGGAGTGAAGCAAGGTTGCCCACTATCACCATTATTATTCAATATTGTATTAGAAACACTGGCCTCTGCAATAAGAGTCGAGAAAGAGATTAAAGGAATTAGAGTAGGCAATGAGGAAACCAAACTATCACTCTTTGCAGATGATATGATGGTATACCTAGAAAACCCCAGAGATTCTACTAAAAAGCTATTAGAAATAATTCATAATTTTAGCAAAGTAGCAGGATACAAAATAAATCCCCATAAATCCTCAGCATTCTTATACACCACCAACAAAATCCAAGAGCAAGAGATACAAAGAGAAATTCCATTCAAAATAACTGTTGATAGCATAAAATATTTGGGAATCTACCTACCAAAGGAAAGTCAGGAATTATATGAGCAAAATTACAAAAAAGTTTTCACACAAATAAAGTCAGACTTAAATAATTGGAAAAATATTAAGTGCTCTTGGATAGGCCGAGCAAATATAATAAAGATGACAATACTCCCTAAACTAATCTATTTATTTAGTGCTATACCAATCAGACTTCCAAGAAAATATTTTAATGATTTAGAAAAAATAACAACAAAATTTATATGGAACAATAAAAAGTCGAGAATCTCAAGGGAATTAATGAAAAAAAAATCAAATGAAGGTGGTCTAGCTGTACCTGATCTAAAATTATATTATAAAGCAGCAGTCACCAAAACCATCTGGTATTGGCTTAGAAATAGATTAGTTGATCAGTGGAAAAGGTTAGGTTCACAAGACAGAATAGTCAACGATAGCAATCTAGTGTTTGACAAACCCAAAGATTCTAAATTTTGGGATAAGATTTCATTATTTGATAAAAACTGCTGGGATAACTGGAAATTAGTATGGCAGAAATTAGGCAAGGACCCACACTTAACACCACATACCAAGATAAGATCAAAATGGGTCCATGACCTAGGCATAAAGAACGAGATTATAAATAAATTAGAGGAACATAGGATAGTTTATCTCTCAGACTTGTGGAGGAGAAAGAAATTTGTGACCAAAGATGAACTAGAGACCATTACCAATCACAAAATAGAAAATTTTGATTATATCAAATTAAAAAGCCTTTGTACAAACAGAACGAATGCAAACAAGATTAGTAGGGAAGTAACTAATTGGGAAAACATCTTTACAATTAAAGGTTCTGATAAAGGCCTCATTTCCAAAATATATAAAGAACTGACTCAAATTTATAAAAAATCAAGCCATTCTCCAATTGATAAATGGTCAAAGGATATGAACAGACAATTTTCAGATGAAGAAATTGAAACTATTACCACTCACATGAAAGAGTGTTCCAAATCACTATTGATCAGAGAAATGCAAATTAAGACAACTCTGAGATATCACTACACTCCTGTCAGATTGGCTAAGATGACAGGAAAAAACAATGATGAATGTTGGAGGGGATGGGGGAAAACGGGGACATTGATGCATTGTTGGTGGAGTTGTGAACGAATCCAGCCATTCTGGAGAGCGATCTGGAATTATGCCCAAAAAGTTATCAAACTGTGCATACCCTTTGATCCAACAGTGTTTCTATTGGGCTTATACCCCAAAGAGATACTAAAAAAGGGAAGGGGACCTGTATGTGCCAAAATGTTTGTAGCAGCCCTGTTTGTAGTGGCTAGAAACTGGAAAATGAATGGATGCCCATCAATTGGAGAATGGCTGGGTAAATTGTGGTATATGAATGTTATGGAATATTATTGCTCTGTAAGGAATGACCAGCAGGATGAATACAGAGAGGCTTGGAGAGACCTACATGGACTGATGCTAAGTGAGATGAGCAGAACCAGGAGATCATTATACACTTCGACAACGATATTGTATGAGGATGTATTCTGATGGAAGTGGATTTCTCTGACAAAGAGACTTAACTGAGTTTCATTGGAGAAATGATGGACAGAAACAGCTACACCCAAAGAAGGAATACTGGGAAATGAATGTGAACTATTTGCATTTTTGATTTTCTTCCCGAGTTATTTTTACCTTCTGAATCCAATTCTCCCTATGCAACAAGAGAACTGTTTGGTTCTGCAAATATGTATTGTATCTAGGATATACTGCAACATGTTTAGCATATATAGGACTGCTTGCCATCCTGGGGGGGGGGAGGAGGGAGGGAGGGGGAAAAAACGAAACATAAGTGATAGCAAGGGATAATGTCGTGTAGAAATTATCCTGGCATGGATTCTGTCAATGCGAAGTTATTATTAAATAAAATAAAATTTATTATAAAAAAAAAAAAAAAAAAAAAGAAGAAGAAATGCATAAAATTCATCAATGTTGATATGCAGAATAAAAGCCTATGAGCAAAGGAAAAATTTGGAAGGTGAAAAATCATTTAACTCAGTATATCATAAGTAACATCATGTGCCATCCTTAAAAAAAATAAAATAAAATGGCTCTTTCGATTTAAAAAAAAAAAAAAAAAAAAAAAAAAAAAAAAAAAAGGAAGATATTTATTTATTTGCTTGCTTGTTTGAGTTTTTTTCTCAAACCCTCCCATTTGAGTTTTGAAATCTTTTTTGAGTTCTATAAATTCTCTCTGGGCGGGGAACTATTTCTCTGTCCTCCTTTGAAGAAGAACTTGTTATGGATTGTTTCTTTTTGCTTTGCCTGTTCATTTTATAGCAAGTTATTGTTGTAATCTATCACCTCTAATTCTAGGGCATGGAAAACATTGCCTCTGGCCTTAGAATCTCCTTTGGCTTTTCTCTCTGGCCTGGAACAGAAACCAAGCACTCTATCCTTTAAGTACCTGTAACCAACTGTGCCCCACTGCTTCTGCATTCACTGGATATATGCTGGTTCCTTCTCACTAGGACTGATTCTTGGCAATACAGTGGGGCCTGGCATTCTCTATCAGGAAAGGTTCCCTAATCTGACCCATCTCAGATGCCAGACTCACCACACTGGGAGATAAAAATCGTGGTGGTTAGAGTCAAGGCTGCCGAGTTCCCAATTCAGCTAGCCACACAGCTTGCTGCTTGCTCTTTCAGTGGAACTAGCATGGAGATGTTGACAGCTCATATTGGGCTAAAACTCAGTTCTGGGATCTTTCTTTGGATTTTTCCTATTGTCCCAGGAGAAGCACTGTTCTACTCTAACTCTTATTTGTTTTTAACTACTCTACATTTGCCCTGAGATGCATTTCTTTCTTGTTTGTGGGGAAAAATGGAAAACTTGGAATTTTCTGACCAACCCTGACACCTTCCTAGAATGCTCTCCTAGGGTACTTTCTCCATTAGTTTATAAGCTCCTTGAGGGCAGTGTTAGAGTGTTCGTAATAACAATGCACTGCACAGGAACTCTCTTTCATATATGTATGTATGTATGTATGTATACACACACACATACATGTGTGTTTGTGTTTTCGTTTGGCACTACTGATTAATACTTAGCCCAAAGCTGAGCACTGTAGCTAGCATATAGTGAGTGCTTAATAAATGTTTATTGATTAACTGCTAGACATATTGTCTTTTTTTCATCTATCATAGCATTGTTTTTTTTTTTTCTTTCATAAATTTAAACTGCTCTACACTTTTGTTGTTAAAAATTCAAATCAGGCAGATGAACTAATTATGTTTGATTCTTGTCATATTTTCAGAAATGATTTTTGTCTTAATAGGAACTTGTTTCCTTTTGAGTGGAAAATTATATTCTATAAAAACATATAAAGTAGGGGAAAAACAGAGAAATTAGGACTATCAAATATGCTTTGTAATATAAATTCTTCTTTGGTAGATTTTTAGTCATATAAAATTCATCACTGAAAACAATATAATACCCTCTGCTATTTGTTAGGAGAAATAAGAATGTTAGAGCATATTCATTATGTTCAATAATGAATGACTATCTTTGGAATGAAGGTAAATATTGTATCTTTCTATAATTGGTACTGAAATTATCTTAGGATAATAAAATATTCACAGTAAGAAATA
The DNA here is from genome assembly GCF_016432865.1 of Antechinus flavipes. NCBI lineage: Eukaryota > Metazoa > Chordata > Mammalia > Dasyuromorphia > Dasyuridae > Antechinus > Antechinus flavipes. Next base: position 184,897,231 of record NC_067399.1, on the reverse strand, counting down.
CTAAAATGTTATAGATGAATAGCTCAGTAATAGATGACTAATTCATTACGGAAAATGTTCATTAAAAAAGATGCATAACAATTAAACCAATTAACTACATCTTATCTTTAAGAGTCCTGGGGACAGGTTTATGTTTCTTTCACATAGTTTATGGTATTTATCAAAGACAACTAAGTAACACATTGAATAAAACACTAGGCTTATAGTCAGGGTGATATCTTCCTGAGTTCAAACATGGCTTTGGACACTTATTAGTTGTTTAACCCTGGGCAAGTTATTTAATCCTGTTAACCATAGTTTCCTCATGGTAAAATGAACTGGAGGAGAAAATTACTAATTGCCTTGGTATCTTTGCTAAGAAAACTCCAAATGGGCTCATGAGAGTCAGACATGACTGAAAACTGAACAAAAGACTGAACAACAAAAGTGGTATTTAGCAAAATTGTCATTCTAATAGTGGTATAGAAAATTTATGCTGTTCAATAATGTAATCCTGGAATGTTGCTCCTGTGAAGCATTTTAGATTTCATGGTGTCTCACTCTATCATTTTATAGGTGAAAAAAAAAAAACAAAAAACAAAACCTGAGACCCATAAATGTAAAGATACTTGTGCAAGATCATACAGTTCGTGACTAAGCCAAATCTAGAAATTAGATGTTCTAATTTGATATCTTGTTTTTCAACTACTTTCAACGAAGATTTCAACTAAGAAATTTTCAATTTCTTAAAATTATGACATTTTTTTTCCTTACAGACCTTTAATATGAAACAATAACCAATTATTATTTAAGTATTCAGAATAATTCATTGCATTGATATGGAACAGAATTAATAAAGGTACAATGTACCATGTAATATGAATCATATTAAACACATTATGTCCATTGGTCTTATCCTATAAAATTTAGCTTTTTGTAAACTATATCATTTTTTGTGATTCTTCCATGTATATTTCTATAATTATCATGCTGCAAAAGAAAAATGAGATCAAAAAGAAAAAAAATGAGAGAAAAAATGCAAGCAAACAACAATAAAAAAATGAAAATACTATGTTGTTATCCATAATTAGTCCCCATAGTCTTCTTCTCTCTGGGTGTAAATGGCTCTCTTCCTCACAAGACCATTACAACTGGCCTGAATCACCTCGCTGTTGAAAAGAACTATGTCCATCAGAATTGATCATCGTATAATCTTCCTGCTGATGTGTACAATGTTTTCCTGATTCTATTCACTTTACTTAGCATCAGTTCATATATGTTTCTCCAGGCCTTTCTGAAATTACCCTGCTCATTCTTTTGCAACATCTCTCAAATATTCCCCCTTCTCTCTTCTGATAGTCTAATTCATCTTCTAGCTACCAAAACAATTTTCCTAAAGTGAAGATCTGCTTATTTCAGCCCTCCTTCCCTGTCAAGTACCTTATTAAATCTACTATTTCTCTATCAAATCCAGAATCAAATACAAAGTGCTTTATTTGGCATTTAAAACTCTTTGAAACCTAGGGCATCCTACTTTTCAGTATTATGATGTTGTATTCCATCATTTCTACTCTTTGATTCAGTGACACTGGTCTTCTGGTTGTTCCATAAACAGGATATTCCAGGCATTTTAGTTGCCTGACCCACATGTCTAGAACACTTTCCTCTTCGACTTCACTTACTAGCCTTTCTAACTTCTTTTAAGTTTCAACAAAAATCCTATATAATACAGAAGATGTTTCCCAACTACTCTTAATACTAGTGCGTTTATTCTGTTAATGATTTCCCATTCATCCTGTATGTAGGTGGTTTTAACATATTTGTTTTCATGTTGGTTTTCCTCTTAGATTGTAAACACCTTGAAAGTAGAAACTATGTTTTAAACCTCTTTTTGTATTCCTAGTATTTAACCATAGTGTCTGACACATAGTAGGAGCTTAATAAGTGTTTATTGATTTTGATTCTTATGGTATTCAAATGAAGATGGGTTTTACATAGCGTTTCACAGTGTACAGAAACTTCTTCACCTTTGTCAAACATTAGTTTCCAACAAAAGAACAACAGAATATATTTGCCTCTGGGTTGATTTGTTCCCTAAGTACACTAGATTATACACGAACACAATACATCATTTTTGTGTGTCTTCAGTGGAACTGTGCTCAATGAAAGAAATAATACATATATGCCTCAAGCTAGTACAAATAGTAAAGGGAAAATGCTTCAATTATCTTTTTTATGAAATTGTATGAATTCAATTTAAGAAATGCAGTGTTTTCATGTAAGTATGAAATTTATGTTCTGATACTTAGTTAATATGGTGACTCTGTCATCTAATGAAGACTGAGGCCTTCAATATTCAAGATTCTTGTCTACACTGTCCCATAAATTTCCCATGTATTAATAGATATAGTATTTGCATAGTTCATAAAAGTGACTCTGAATAATTCTACATGATGAAGTACAGCAACTAGGAGTAGGGATCAAAAGACTTGAATTTTAATGCTGTCTCTGTTACTAGTTAAACTGCATGAATTTGTGCAAATGCTTAACCACTTTAGACATAAATTTCTTCCTTCTTCAATTGAGGTGTTTGATGTAGATTATTTCAAATGATTCATAATAAAATATGTCTGATTCTGCTGCTCAAAATAGTTCAGGGGTTCTTTTGTATCTGGGATACAATCCCTTGAGAAGGCATTTAAAGCTTTTCACAATCTGACTCCAGACTTGCTTTATAGTATTTTGTGAAATGAATTCACTTTCATTCATTTTATACCTCAGTTAAACTTTCTTACTTGCTCTTTCCTGAACTTGGCATTCCATCTCCTGGCATAGCACAAATTATCTATCATTCATGCCTGGAAGACATTCCACCTCACTTCTGTGTCCTAGATTCCTTAACTTCTTTCAATACTTAGCTCATGTGCAATATCCTAAGGGAAATTCCCTTAATCTATACCCCTCTTGTTGATAATTATTTTGTATCTTATTTATTTGCATTATGTATCTCTGAATTCCAAGAAAATGTTAAGCTCCCCAAGGGAACAGACTGTTTGACATTTTGACTTTGCATTTTCAGTATTAGCACAATGTCTTGGATTTAACAGGCACTAAAAATAATTGAATCTAATTTATTTTTTGTATATTTCTAAGGACTCTTCCACTATTGGAGTCATATTTTGGACACCTAAACCTTAAAATGTACTTTCATTAAAAGTATTTTAAGCTTGTATAACAATCCTGAAATAGAACATGAGATATTAAAAGGGAACTGAAAATAATTCAAGTGGATGTTCCAGAAATACATTACTAGGGCAGAAAGATGAGAAACAAAAAGGAGGAGATAAGGCATAGAATAAAAGCCATATTGAAATTAGATTGTAAGGAAGACAGAATACTGAAGAAATCACAAGAGTATCTATCTGTTCTCATACTTTACTAACTACATTTTTATGTAGTTATATACTAACTACATAAAAATGTTTACTAACATTTTCACCTCAGGTGAAAAAAAATCTATATCAAGGAGCTAATATTACATAATTATTATTTGGTCTGAGAAAATGAAATGAGGAAAAAATAAATGAACATAGCAGAAACATAATTAGCCTTGATGTCAGAAAAAAAAATAGAGCTGCTTCATTTGTTGGGAATTCTTCTTTCCCTGAAGTCTTCAAACAATGACTACTAGAAGCAGTTAATCAATCTAAAAATACTTATTAAGCATCTATTATGTGCCCAGTGATGAAGATTCAAAGGTGAAAGCAAAACAGTGCTTGTCCTCCAAAACCTTTTATTGAAGTAAAGGATAAAAGCATATATAAATATTGATATAGACAGAGATACAATTATGTATAGAAATAGAAATGACAGACATTATAGAGCCATGGATAGTATAGTAAATGGAAAGTCATTTTAGAAAGGAAGGCACTATTAAAAGCTAAAAGAAATAGGGAAGACTTCCTATGGAAGATGATATTTGATCTGACCCTTGAAGGAATCCTATAATGCAAGGCAGAGGTGAAAAGACAGTAAAAGAATGAGGAAAACCTAATACAAAGACAGAGAGGTAAAGAGACAAGATATTATATATAAGGAATAGAATATAGAAAACAAATTGAAATTGAACCTTAAATGTAAAATAGAGATGTTTTCCTCATTTTATAGATTATTGGTGAGTGGAAATTATTATTGAGTATAGTAGAGGATGAATTTTGATGAGGAAATATTTGAGACAACATACAATTGAGCCAGTTAGAAGAATATTATAATATGTAAAAATAAAAAATAAAACAGAAGCAAGAAATATAGAAATTCAATTTAAAATAACTGATAACAAAAAAAAAATTTGGGGGGGTTATCTGCCAGGAAAATGCAGAAACTACATCAATACAATTATAAAACACTACACACAGATGAAAACAGATCTAAAGAACTAGAAAAATATTAATCGCTGATAATATAAGGCCAAAGAAGGCAAAGTGAAGGCACAAACCCTTCCAAAGACCTTTAAATAATGACTCTAAATAAATTCTATAGTAGCAGGACCCACAAAATGACAAAATGAAACATCTTTTAAATCCAACACAACTTAGAAAGTCAGCAGGAATGGTATGTTGCATCAAGCTGAGAGAGGAGCACAGTCTAAGCTGAAATATGATAATATAGACCAAAGTCCAGTAAAACAGGAGAAGGACTGAGATGACTGAATCCATAGCAATAGTTTCCAGACTTCTCAGCTCACAGACTGTTCCTTTTTATTGCCTTGACTCAGTTTCCCTAAATTGTCCTGCCTTGGTTTCCCTGAATTGTTTGACCTCAGTTCCTAATTGTTCTGCTCAATCCTGCAACACCACATTTCCCTCATAATCATCATGCTCCAGATAAGGAGAAAGACCCTCTATCTTAGACATCATGACCCCAGCCCTTCCCTATTTATCAGAATATCCTAGTGCCTCCCCCATTCTGTCATTTTTCTTCTTTATCCCAAGTTATTAGAATGCCAGGTGCCAACCCCACCCTGTCAGAACTGAATTGATAGTCAGTTCTGCTCTCAATGCTCTAACAGTCCCTGCCTTTCTTTAACACTTTAAAAAACAGAATAGACCAAATGGTAACAGAGTCATGCAAATCCAATCAAGAGAAAAATATCCTGAAACACAAAATTGACCAAATTGAAATGGGGGTAGACAACATATATAAAAATTCACTTAAAAACAGAATAGGGAAAATGGGAAAAGTAGTACAAAATCTTACTGAAGAAAACAATTTTTTACAATTTAATATTGGACAAATGGAAGTTAAGGGCTTTGTGAGACAGCAAGAAACAAACAAAATTAAAAGACTTTAAAAATAGAAGATGATGTGAAATAACTCATTGGAAAAAAAATGACCTAGGAAATAAGTTTGAGGAGAGGTAATCTAAGAATTTTGAACTAACTGAAAGTCAAGATCAAGATTAAACAAAAAGTATAAATATTATCTTTTAAGAAATTGTCAAGCAAAACTTCCCTGATACCCTAGAAGCAGAATGCAAAATAAAAATAGAAAGAATTCATCAAACATCAATTGAAAGAAATTCCAAAATGAAAATTCCCAAGCAATTTCCACAACTTCCAATTCACAGAGAAAATACTGCAAGTAGCCAGGAAGAAGCAATTCAGATATGGTAAAGCCACAGTCAAGATTACAGTATTTAGAAAGTTGTACCTTAAAGGAGCAAAGGTCTTTGTGTATGATATACTGGAAGGTAAAGAAGCTAGAATTATAATCATGAATCACCTATTAAGCATAACTGAATACAATCCTTCAGGGAGGGAATGATACTTAATGAAATAGAGAACTTTCAAAAATTCTAAAAGACCAAAGCAGAATTAAAAAAAAAAATAAAACACTTGATTTTTAAGTACAGGACTCAAGAGAAATATAAAAAATAAACAACATACAAAAAAAAAGAAAACAAAAGAGATTCAATGAGGTTAAAATGTTTATATGCCTACATAATAAGATGCTATTTGAAACTCTTAAGAATTTTTGTCATTATAAGGGCAATTAGAAGTATAAACAGATAGATGCTGTGAGAGTGAGATTAATTTTAATGATGGGACGATATCCCCAAAAACCCCAACAAAATTAAGTAGCGATATAGGAGATAGAATTGGGGGAATAAAGAAATGGGGAGATAAAATGGAGTAAACTATCTCATATAAATGAGGCATGAAAAAGCTATTACAGTGGTGGGGAATATGAGGTCTGATTAACACTTGAACTTTAGATCTATAAGAATTTGCTCACAGAGCAAATAACACTCACATTCAGTTGGATATACTCAGGTAAAATAATTGAATATAGACAAATAAAAAGCAATGCAAAAAAATGAAGAGGGATTTTTTAGGGATGCTGGGTCAGAAGTAAAATAGTGGTGAGAAGGGACAGCTTGAAAGGTAAGAGAAAGAGAGAGATAAACAAGAAAAAATACAATGGAGAAAAATACAGTTATCATAAATGTAAATGTTAAGAGGTGAACTCAGACTAAAATGGATAGTGGAATGGATTAAAAATCAGATTCTTTCACTGTATTGTTTACAAGAAATACAATTGAAGTATAGTCACATACAATGCAGGTTTATTATGCTTCATCTGAAGAAGAAAAAAACAGGGGTAGCAATATAATCTCTGACAAAACAAAATTAAAAAAAAACTAATTAAAAGATAAAAAGGAAACTATAAATTTCTAAAAGTTGTCATATGTAATGCAGCAATATCAATACTAAATATATAGGGGCAGCTAGGTGGTGCAGTGGATAGAGCATAAGCCCTGAAATCAGGAGGACCTGAGTTTAAATCTGGTTTCAGACATTTAACATTTTCTAGTTGTGTGACCCTGGGCAAGTAACTTAACCTTAATTGCCTCAGAAAAAATAAAAATAAAAAACCTAAATATATATCTACCAAAAGGCATTACATCTAAAATTTCAAAGAAGTTAAATGTGTTACAAGAGGAAATAATCATTAACACTCTCCTTTCTCAGAAATAGATAAATCTAATTAAAAAATATATTAAGGAGATAAATTGACTTTTAGAAAAATTAGAAAAAATTCTTCTCTGGAAGAAATTGAATGAGGATAAAAAGGAATATAATATTTTTCTCAGAAATATATGCATCTACCCAAAAATTTACTATGCATTAGGGCTTAAAAGTTCATAACAAAAAGCAAAAAAACAGAAATATTAGAAGTATCCTTTTCAGATCAAAATGTATTGAAATTACATTAAATAAAGTACAATGGAAAGATAGATTAAAATCATTTGAAAATGAAATAATCTAACCCTAAAGAATGATTAACTCAAAGAACAAACTATTGAAACAATGATTTCAGTGAAAAAAATTTCAGAAATGTGATAATGTACCATGGGATGAGGCCAAAGAAATATGTAAAAGAAATTTCATATCTTCCAATGCTTGCAGCAACAAAGAAAGTGAAAGAGCAGATCAATGAATTGAGCATATAACTATAAAAACTGGAAAAAGAGCAAATTAAAAATCTCCAATTAAACACCAAATTGGAAATCCTAAAAATCAAAAGAAAGATTAATAAGTTGAAAGTAAAAAAACAAATAAAAATGCAAAAAAAAATCCATTGCATTAATAAATCAAACTAGAATCTGGTTTTATGGGAAAAACTTCAACAAAATAGATGAATTATAAGCTAATTTGATTTAACAAAGGAAAAAAGAAAACAAAACAATAATATAAAAAAAAAAACAGACAATTATTATGAGCTATTTTATCCAATCACATGCCAGTAAGATGGGTAATATATATGAAATGGATTAATATATACAAAAACTTAAATTGCCCAAATTAATAGAAAAGGAAATAAAATATTTAACTGAATCTTAGAAATTAGATTGAATTGTCAACAATGAACTTCTAAGAAAAAATTTCCAGAGACAGATTCAGACAAAAATTATATCAAACAATTAAAGAATAATTAATCCAAGTACTATATAAAATATAAGAAAAAACATAAGCAAAAATGGAGTTCTGCCAAATTCCTTATATGATACAAATATGGATCTGATACCTAACACAGAAAACTATAGAATAATTTACATAATGAATAGTGATACAAAAATTTTGCATAAAATATTAGTAAGGAGATTACATCAATATGTCACAAAATCTTAGATAATTGTTTTTAGATAAATAATACAATTCATCTAGAAAGAAAAAAGAGAGATCATGAGTATCAAGAGAAGCTCTGAAAAATATCTGGAGGAAAGTGACTTATTTATACCAGATATTAAGTTGTATCACAAGGCAGTAATTATCAAAATAAAGTGGCAGATGAATGCAATAGATTAGATATATAATATATTATAGAAATGACAAAGAAATTATTTGATAAATAAAAAGATTTAAGATTTTAGGACAAAAAGTTATTATTCCAAATAAAAGAAAATTGAAAACAGTTTTGAATAAATTAGGTGTAGCATTCCAACTTTTGGCAGCCAGATGACAAGAGTAAGTTGGCATTGCTGTAACCTTCTCATGTTTAACTCTGGGCAACCCCAAAATAGGATCTCCAGACAGATCTGGGAGTGAGCGAACCAGCAAGGAGACAGATTGAAACAAGAAGCTCCCCTGTGAGCAGACAGCAGGTTCCATCTCAGTGAAACAGCAAGTGATTCTGAGGCCTAGTATAGTAGAGCAGATGATTGTCAACCCCAGGATCCCCCATGTTATTTGGCAAAAACAGGGAAGCCATTTGACACCAGCTCTAAAAATCTCTATATGCTCTGGTATAGCAATGGCTGAACAGCCATCTTTCAGAAGCCAGACCACTGTACTTCAAGGTAGTCATTGGGAAACACAGAAAACACGCATCTGACCTCAGCAAATATGAGATATCAATCACCACTAGGACCTTAGCTAAGAACCAGGTAAGCTGCAAACTCCTAGAGCCTCTAGTAACAACCACTACCCCATAACTCACCCTCACAAGGTAGACTAGGGACATGACAGTCCCCATGAACCTCAAGGAAAATCATAGAAACAATCATTAATTTCATTAAACACAATGAAAACAATGATATGGCATATCAAAATTTATGGAATGCAGTCAAAGTAGTACTTAGAAGAAAGTTTATTTCTCTAGATTTGAAAGGGGAAAATTGCAGTTCTTCAGTAGTATAATTTTGTTATTTCCTCCTTTTAAAAAACATAATGGAACACAAAATTAATGGGAAAAGAACAGTTGTGCATGTAGTAGCAACAGCAATAAGAGCAATTTAAAAATATCCTTTTAATTGAAACAAAAAGGAACAAATTTAAAATCCCTAAGTAAGCATTAAATTGGAAATCCTGAAAGTATTAGTATTGGAAATATTATGCGGCAACAAGAGAAAAAAAACTGAAGGAATTAGAATAAGCAACAAGTAAACAAAACCATTACCCTTTGCAGAGATTGATATACTTATTGAATCCTAAAGAATCAACTAAAAAACCACTTACAATAATTAAAAACTTAAAATCCTTATGGGTAAAGTTTATTTTTTTAAAAAAAGAGGAAATAGCAAAATTATAGTAGTGGAGGACTTCAATTTTCCCCTTTCAAAGCTAAAGAAATCTCACCATAAATAAATAAGAAAGAAGTTAAAAAGATTAATGTAATTTTAGGAAAGCTACATATGATAAAAGTGTGGAGAAAACTTAATGGGGATAAGAAAGAATATACTTCCCTCCAGTTATTTGTGGCATCTTCACCAAAAACTGATTATTTATTAGGGCATAAAATACTTATAAAGGATATCCATCCTTTTCAGAATATAATGCAATAAACATTATTTTAAAAAGGTCAATAGAAGCATAGATTAAAATAAATTGGAAAATAAATCATCTAATTTTGAAGAATGAGTGGTTCAAGGAAGAAATCATAGAAACAATAATTTCATCAAAGAGAAAGACAAAAATGACACAACATTCCAAATTTTGTGAAACACATTTTTGAGAACTAGTATTTTGGGGTAAAATTACATCTTTGAAGTATATATTTGTTTATTTAAAGTTAGTCTAAATGATTTTGGAGATTATAATCAAATTCTGCCAAAGCATCAGAAAAATTTTATTCACAGCAACTTTTGATGACCATCTATTAGAAATCTTTACTCTTCATTATTAGATAGCATCTATCTTTATGCATCCTTAAATAAGAGGAATCAATATAAGTACTAGAAGTTTCTAGAAAGGCAATGATTAATTTAACAACAGGGATAATTTTTATTAATTATTTATGCTCTGATCATTGGTCAACTTTATTTTTAAGCAACCATTCAAAATTGATACTTTTTTCCTATTTCTATTCAGTATTCAACAAAATATCCATTATATATGTTTATGTAATTTTCAAAAATGATAACATTTTATTATTCTCTTCAGATATTTAAATTATTTCTTATGTATTTTTTTTTAGATATGCCTGTCTGGAAGAAGCAGTCCTGATCTGCGCCTTAGTTCCTTCATCTTTAAATTTGGTGAGTTTAAATTAAGTAATTTTTCCAATTGTAATTTGATGATTTAAGATCATATGATCCTCAATGCTCCTTCCACTGCTTACCTAAAGAAATATGTTTCTCATGTTGTTGATAATGTGATGCCTGAAATTGTTATTTTTATTAATTAGTGTACATAGAAATGCAGGGATTATGAAAGTCACAGTTACTGCTGGATTAGATTGAATAATTAATAAGTACTTACAATTAAAAGCATTATATTAGCTAAAGGGACAAGAAAAATAAAAGCCCTGCTCGCACAGAGATAAGGTCCTATTAATTCATGTATCCTCCTACTACTTGTATCAATTAGCTTTTTTGTGTTCAAATATGTGTACATAAGATTTGTTTTACCCACATAATTATACTCTTGAAGATAGTGCACTGTATCGAAAAAAGTAAAGTTTTCTTATTAGGAAGATTTCTAAGTCATAAATTTTGTTAAAGTCAATTTTTCTGCTTTAGGATTTTGCTCAAATTAGGATATATTTCTAAAACTGATTTGAGTTCATTAATGTGTTAGTTGTTTCTTCTTGTCCATGTGAACATTATTCTTTTATTTTGGAGTTTTGAACATAACAATTTTATTTGTAGGGTTTTTTAAGATTATATATCTCTCTGGTGGTAACATTCTCTTTCCATTTTTAACTTTACATTTTACTTCTAAAGTAAAATTTTCTTGTCATACCTTGAAATATGGTATTCAGGTTCTGTTTCATTTTATGTATTTTGAGGAAATCTATCTTGATGTCCTTCATCTAGCTAAACTGTTGGCTAACTATTGAGTGGTAGCTATATATTGTAAAGTATTATTTTGTTATTATTGTTATCATTGCAGGCAGAAAATCTGATTTCAGCCATTCAATGACTTGTTCAGAGTTGGACAGGTTGCTTAATCACTTACCAGTAAAATGAAGGGAATTTGACTACATGATTTCCAAGGGCCCTGCCAGTTTCAATTTCCCCCAAATCAGCTTATTTTCTATGTTGTGATGGGCAAAATAAGAAGGGGAAAAATTAGCTAGGGGGGGTCACAGCCAATGTGTTATGTTGTATATTCTTTTATGAATCTTTATTTTCCCCAGTAACACATTAAAAAAACAGCATTTTTTTGGATGTATATGTATAATTCATTTTTTGCCTAACATATTTTCTTATGACTCATGGTAGGAGAAAAAAATCAGAATAAAAAGGAAAAGCAACAAGAGAAATAAAAAAGAAGAAAATGAAAAAACTGTGAACATAGTATGTGTTAATTTATAGTTTTCATAGTTCTTTCTCTAATGTGCATGATGTTTTCCTTTCAAAGTTTATTGGGATTGCTTTGGATCATTGAATTACTTAGAAGAGCCAACTGTATCATAATTGATCATCAATCTTGCTATTATTGTGTACAATTTCTTCTTGGTTTTGCTTTTTTTCCTCAGTGTTCATGTAAATGTTTCCAGGCCTTTCTAAAATCAGCTTGCTCATCATTTTTATAGAACAATAATATTACATTACTTTAAAATACCTAGACATTCCTCAATTGATGGGCATCTACTAATTTTCCAATTGTTTATGTCCACAAAAACAGCTGCTACAAACATTTTTGCACATATAAGTCCTTTTCTCTCTTTTATAATTTCTTTGGGATAAAAATTCAGTAATGGCATCTGCTGGACCAAAAAATATAATTATATAGCTTTTTGGGCATTATCATTTCCTTTATCATTATCATTTCCTGTCATCAGCCAATGTAAGAGTTGTGCATTTCTCTAAACAACAGTGCTTTAAAGATAACTGTATAAATATGTATACATATATTGGATTTAACATATTTTAACATATTTAACATGTATTGGACTACCTGCCATCTAGGGAAAGTGGTGGGGAGAAGGAGGAGATAATTTGAAACAGAAGGCTTTGCAAGGGTCATTGTTGGAAGATTATATGTTTTGTAAATACAAAGCTTTAATACATTTTTTAAAATAAAATAAACAATGATGCTTTAAAGCATTTTTTCTATGACTATTGATGGCTTTAATTGCTTCACCTGAAAATTGCCTGTTCATTTCCTTTTACCACTTGTCAAATGGGAAATGATTTATTTTCTCATAAATTTGACAGTTTTTAAAATATATTTTAAAATGAGGCCTTTATCAGATACACTGATTCGCACACACAACAAAATTTGTGCTTCCCTTCTAATCTTAGTTGTATTGGTTTTGTTTACACAAAACTTTTTTTTTTAATTTTAATGTAAGCAAAGTTGTCCATTTTGCGTCTCACAATGTTCCCCAGTTATTCTTTGGAAATAAATCCCTTTCTTCTCCAAAGATCTTTTAGCTAAATTATTCCTTGCTCTCCTAATTTGCTTATAGTATCATCCTTTATATGATTGACCTTAATTTCCTTTCTCTTTTCACTTCTTCCTGGTTTAGTATCATGAACACATTTGTGTAGAAGAAGGAATTTGGCAGAACTCATTCTTTAGTTATGGTATATTTATGCTCTGGAATATTATTGCTCTTTATAAGAAACAAATAACAAAGAATAATTTCAGAAAGGCCGAGAGAGACTTACATGAATTGATGCTAAGTGAAGTGAATAGAACCAAGAGAGCATTGTACACAGCAAGAACAAGACTATATGATGATCAACTCTGATGGCTGTTTCCAACAATGAGGTGATTCAGGACAATTTCAATACACTTTTAATGGAGAGAGTCATCTGCATCCAAACTGTGGGGAATGAATATGGATCCCAACACAGTATTTTCACCTTTTTTGTTGTTGCTTCCTTGCTTTTTTTTCTTTCTCATTTTTTTCCCCTTTTTGATCTTATTTTTCTTGTGCAGCATGATAAATGTGGAAATATGCATTAAAGAACTGCACATGTTTAACATGTATTGCTATCTAGGGAAGAAGAGGAAAAAGGAAGGGATAAAAAATTGGAATACAAAGGTATTTTACAAAGGTGAATATTGAAAATTATCTTTGCATATATTTGAAAATAAAAACTATTTTTAAAAAGGAAAATGATTATTCTTTGCAATACCTACTCAGTTTTCCCCAAAGTTATATCATATCAAAATTTTCTAAGATTCTATAAGCCTTAGGGCAGCTAGGTAGCACAGGGGTTAGAGCACCAGCCCTGAAGTCAGGAGAACCTAACTTCAAATCTGGCCTCAGATACTTCTTAAGTGACCTGGGCAAGTCACTTAAACCCAATTGGCTCAGGAAAAAAAAAAGCCTCCCTTATTTCCTTCTTGTTTATTTTGTATTGAGATTCATCTAATTCTGAGAGGGGGAGATTGAAGTCCCCCACTAGTCTAGTTTTGCTGTGTTATTTATTCCTGCATTTGGTTTAATTTTTTCTCTAAGAATTTGAATGCTGTAGCTCTTGGTGTATATATATTTAATATCAGTATCATTCCAATTTCTATGGTGTTCTTTAACAAGATAAGTTTCCTTTCTTATCTCTTTTAATTACATCCATTTTTTGCTTTTCCTTTATCTGGGATCAGAATTGCTACCTGTTTTTTTTTTTTTTTTTTTTTTTTAATAGGTTGGTGAAGTATAAACATTTTTCCTTCAGTCTTTTATCTTTATTCTGGATGGATCTTTTTGTCTTGTAAAGAATACATTGTAGGTTTCTGGCTTTTAATCCATTCTGCTATTTGCTTTTGTTTTGAGAGAGTTCATCCCATTCACATTAACAATTATGATTAGCAGCTCTTTATTTCTCTCTATCTTATTTTCTCCCTTATATACAATTTTGTTCTTTTTTTACACTCTCATGCCTTAGTAGTGCTTGTTTTTAATCCACCCTGCCCTCAGTCTGCCCTCCATTGTATCACATCTCCTTTTTTCTCTTACCCCTTTTTCCTAATGTTTCTTCTTTCCCCTCTATTGAGCCCCAAATTTTTCTTTTTGCTGTCTCGTTCTACTTCCTATGGGTAAGATAAATGTCTATACTCAACTGAATGAATATGTTGTTCCCTCTTTGATCCAAAACTGATGAGATTAAGCTTTTCACAATGTTTATCTCCCTTTTTTTCCTCCCTCATTATGATAGGTATTTTGTGTTTCTTCATGTAATCTATAATCTGTCCCATTTTGCTTTCTCTTTTCTCTTCTCCAAGTATAATCCTTTTCCCAACCTTTAATGTCTTTCCTTTTGATAGAATCACATCAGAGTCAATTCATATCCATACTCTTCATCCATTCATGCCTCTCTAACTGCCCCAATTAAAAAAAACAAAAAAAAATTCTCAAGAGTTACAAATATTGAGACTCCCCAGGGGAGCCAAGTATCAAAGTAAAGCCAGGAAGCTGCTTGAGCTTTCCCAGTTTCCCTCAAATACAACTTGAAAACTAGCCTCTGAGCAGAATCTGATGCAATGAAACCAGTCTCCAGATCAAAATAGATTGAAAAAACTTCAAGAAAGGTCAGTCTCACTGGGGTGAAAAGTGGCATTTAATTCATGTCAGACAGAGTCTGGGAAAGCCAATGAGAGTGTCTTACTCACAGGAAATCAGCAACTGAAACCCTGAGTCCTATCTTAGTAGTGGAGCAAACCAGTGGGACAGCCTCCAGACCCAACAGGAAACAGAACTGTTTCCTGAAAAGAGCAAGCAAAGCTAGCCCCTGCAAACACAAGGGGCCCTTGTGCTCAAAAGTCAAGGCTCAGAACTGCAAGAAAACCAGGAATGTGCCCCATTTGCCCCAAGAACAGAATCTGATCATAAAACTAAAAAAGAAGAAATACAAAAAAAGGAAAGAAAATGAGCAAGAAATAGAAAAGAATCTTGATGATAGAAAGATATTTTTCTGACAGGGAAGACCAAAACACCAATTCAGAGAAGGTCAAAATATCTACAGATGCTATCTCAAAAAGTGATAAGAATTGGTCTCAAGCCCAAAGTGTCATCTTGGAAGCTCTTATAAAAACTTTAAAAGACAAATAAGAGAGGTAGAATAAAAAATGAGAATAAAATGAGAGGCATGCAAGATAGAATTAGGAGCCTTGAAAAGGAAAAAAATTCCTTAAAAAATACATTTGACCAAATTAAAAATATATATATATATATTGAAAAAAACAACACCTTCAAAAATAGAATTAACCAAAGAAAGCTAACTGAAGAAAATCACACATTAAAAACAAAAATGGGGCAAATGGAAGCTAATAACTCAATGAGACATAATCACTCAAACAAACTAAAAAAATAAAACAAAATTTAAAATACAACTTTGGGAAACTAGCTGACCTGGAAAATATATCCAGAAGAGAAAATTTTAAAATTATTTGTCTACCTAAAGGCCATGACCAAAAAATAAGCCTGGATATCATTCTAAAGATCATCAAGGAAAATTGCCCTGATATTCTAGAAAGAGAGAGGGAAATAGATATTGAAATAATTCATCAATCACTTTCAGAAAAAGAGATCCCACAAGATAACCCCCAAAGAATATTGTTATAAAACTACAAAACTACAAAATCAACAGCCAAGATTATCCAAGATCTGGCGGCTTCTACAATAAGGATCAGAAGACTTGGAGTATCATATTCTGGAAGACAAAGGATAAGGCGATACAACAAAGAATCATTTGGGTATAGACATTTATCTTACTCTATAAAGAAATAGGAGGAAAAAGATGAAAGAAAAAAGAGGAGCTAGATGTAAGGAAAGGTAGAAAGACTAGGATAAGAGGATAAGAGAAAGGGGAGAGATGATAAAAGACAGGGCAGATAGTGTATGAGACTGTTATAAACAAAACCTTACTAAGGTGACAGGGTAGAAATAGAAGACAAAAGTATATAAAGGGGAGAAAATAGGATGAGGGAAAGACAGAGCTGATAATGATAACTATGAATGTGAAAAGGATAAATTCTTCCACAAAATGGAAGTGAAGAGCAGAGTGAAATAAAAAATATCATCCTGCAATAAGTTGTTTACAAGAAATACATTTGAAACAAATAGATATATACAGAGTAAAGAGAAAAATAGTGGAGCAGGATTTATTATGCTTCAGCTAAAGCAAAAAAAAAAAAAAAAAAAAAAAAAGCAAGGGTAGCAATTTTGATCTCAGATAAGTCAAAAGTAAAAATAGATCTAATTAAAAGAGATAAGAAAGAAAACCATATATTGATAAAGGATATCATACATAATGAAGCAGTAAAGATACTAAATATATGTGAACCAAGTGATTGTGCAGCCAAATTCCTATAGAAGATTTTAAGCCCATTATAGCATGAAATAGACAACAAAACTATACTGCTTGGAGTCCTCAACTTTCCCCACTCAGATTTAGACAAATCAGCCACAAAATAAAAAAAAGAAAGAAAGTAGGAAGGTTAATAGAATCATTTCCTGTCTATGATATTCTTGTGGAGAAAATTGAAGAGAGACAGAAAGAAATATACCTTTTTCTTGGCAGTACATGACATGCACACAAAAATTTACCATGTATTAGAGCATAGTGAATTCTTCTTTTTCAGGTCATGATGCAATATGTTATGTAATAAAGGGCCAGGGAAAGATAAGACTATAATCAATTGTACATTAAATAATCAAAATCTAAATAATTAATGGATCAAACAGTAAATCACAGAAACAATTCATAATTTCCTCCAAAAGAATAACAGTAATGAGACAATACACCAAAACCTATCGGATGCAGTCAGAGCAATTCTTAGGGAAAATTTTATATCTTTAAATAGTTACATTTGTAAAATAGAATAAGAGGAGATTAGTGAAATGATATGCAACTAAAAAAGCTAGAAAAAGAACAAATTAAAACCCCCATTTAAGAAGTGAATGAAGCACCAGTGCTGAATTCAGGAGGACTGGAATTCAAATTTGGCCTCAGACACATAACACTTACTAGCTGTGTGACCCTGGGCAAGTCACTTAACCCCCATTTCCTCAGAAAGGAAAAAAAAATCAAATTAGCAATTCTGAAACTCAAAGGAGAGATTAATAAACTTTAAAACAAGAAAACTGTTGACTTAATTAGCAAAACTAAGAGCTGATTTTATGAAAAAAATCAACAAAACAGATAAACCTTTGATTAATTTGATTAGAAAAAGGAAAAGGAAGAAAAATTGCCAGAATCAAAAAACGAAAGGAGTGAACTTACCACCAATGAAAAAGAAATTAAAACAATGATTAGAAGCTATTTTGCTCAGCTGTATACCAGCAAGTCTGACAATCTAATCAAAATAGATGAATATGTACAAAAATATACATTTCACAGATTAACAGAAAAGGAAATGGATTACTTAAATATATCCATTCTAGAAAAAATAAATTTAACAAGCTACCATGAACTCCCTAAGAAAAAATCTCCAGAGCATGATGGATTTACAAAATGAATTCTATCAAAAATTTTAAGAAAAATTATTTCCAATATTATGTAAACTATTTGGAAAAATAAGCAAAGAGTCCTGTCAAATTCCTTCTATGACACAAATATGTTACTGATACCTAAACCAGGAAGAGACAAAACAGAGAAAGAAAATCAGAGACCAATCTCCCTTATGAATGTTAATGCAAAATTTTAAATTAAATATTAGCAAAGAGCTTATAGCAATTTATCAGTATGATAATATACTATGATCAAGTGGAATGTATATCTGGATTGCAGGCCTGGTTCAATATCAGGAAAACTATTTTTGTAGTTCACCATATCAATTACAAAAACTGAAATCATATAATTATCTCATTAGATGCAGAAAAAGCTTTTGACAAAATACAGCACCCATTTATATTAAAAACACTACAGAACACAGGGATAAAGGAAGTTTTCCTTAAAAATAAGCAGTATTTATCTAAAACCAATAACAAGCATTATTTGTAATGGAAAGAAGCTGAACACATTCCTGATAAGATCAGAGGTGAAACAAAATTGCCTATTATCATCACTATTATTCAATATTCTACTATAAATGTTAGCTTTAGCAATAAGAAAAAGAAATTACATTAGAATAAGCAATGAGAAGATTCAACTAACACTTTTGAAGATGATATGATGATATATTTAGAGAATTCTAGAAAATCATCCAAAAACATACTGGAAATAGCTTTAGCAAAGTCGTAGGATACAAAATAAAACCACAGAAATCATCAGCATTTCTATATGTTACTGACATATCCCAGCAGCAAAAGATAGAAAGAGAAATTCCATTTAAAATAATTGTAGACAAAATAAAACATTTGGAAGTCTATGTGCCAAGACAAATCCAGAAATACAAGAACATAATC
Organism: Antechinus flavipes; assembly: GCF_016432865.1. Lineage (NCBI taxonomy): Eukaryota > Metazoa > Chordata > Mammalia > Dasyuromorphia > Dasyuridae > Antechinus > Antechinus flavipes. The sequence goes on along the minus strand of NC_067399.1, from coordinate 184,878,448 downwards.
ACAACACACTTCTCATACAAATTTAAACAATTGGAAAAACATCAGTTGCTCAAGGTTAGGCCAAGCTAATATAATAAAAGTGACAATTTTACCTAAATTGATCTGCTTATGCTAATCAAACTGTCAAAACATTATTTTATAAAGTTGGAAAAAATTCACATGGAAGAACAAAAGGTCAAAAATATGAAGAGAATTAATGGAAAAAATACAAAGGATATTTGTTTAGCAGTACTAGACTTAAAATTAAATTATAAACCAAACATCATCAAAACCATTTAGAGTGGTGGAACAATGGAATAGGTGAGACACACATAAACCTTCTCTATTTTACAAAAAATTGCTGGCAAAATAGTATGTGAGAAACTTGATATAGGCTTATATCTCACACTCCATACCAAAATAAGATCAAAATATGTACACGATTTGAGTATAAAATATCATATGTAAATTAGGAGAGCAAGGGATAACATACCAATCAGATCTTTGGAGAAGAGAGGAATTTATGACAAAAGACAAGAACATCATTAAATGCAAAATGAATTACTTTGATTATTTTTAAATTATGCACAAACAAAACCAATAGAAACAAGATTAAAAGGGGAATACAAAGCTAGGAAACAATTTTTTACAGCCAGTGTTTCTGACAAAGGGTTATGAACAGACAATTTTCAAATGACAAAATTAAAACCATCTATTGTCATATGAAAAATGCTCTAAACCACTATTGATTAGAGAAATGCAAATTTAAAGTACTCTTAGGTATCACCTCAAATCTCACAGATTTGCTAAGATGACAGTAAAAGATAATAAATGTTGGCAGGGATATGAGAAAACTGGGACATTAATGTATTGTTTGTGCAATTGTGAAGTGCTTCAACCATTTTGAAAAGCAATCTGAAATTATGCCCAACAAGCTAAAAAATTATTCATACCCAAGGAGGCAAAAAGATGCACATATGTAAAAATGTTTGTAGTAGCTCTTTTTATGAAGTTAAAGAATTGGAAATTGAGTAGATGCTCATCAATTGGGGAATGGCTGAATAAATTATGGTATTTGAAGGTAATGGAATATCATTGTTCTATCAAAAATGATGAATAAATTGATTTTAGAAAGGTCAGGAAAGATGAACTGATGCTGTGTGAAACAATCACAGCAAGATTGTACAATCTTGATCAACTGCAAAAAATGTGGTTCTTCTCTGATTTAGTGATCAAAAGCAATCACAATAAGCTTTGGATGGAAAATGCCATCTGTTGGAATCCTTACTAACTGCTAACTGATTAGAGTTGATCTAACCTGAAACAAGGTACTAAGTAGAACTAAGAGGTTCGGGAGAGGAAGACGCTATAAGTCGAGATTTCACCGGAATGACATGAAGACTGGAGCTGGCTGGAGGCTGAAGAAAGCAGAGGCAGAGGCTGAAGGACCAGACCTTTGGATTTAAAGACATTTGGAGAGAGCTCTTGGAACCAAGCAGAGAGATAGGCCTCTAAGCTAACCGGGCTATATTGAAGATAATAAAAGATCTGAACTTTTAGCACCTGGCTGCGTTTTGAGAAGAAAAAGCTCACAACATTGTTACTCTCCCCCTTTCTTTTGTTTTAAAACATAGGGGGTTTCTGAGGGGGTACACATAAATCCATCAATATGGGCCAGAACTTTGTAACAGATATACATGGTATACATAAATCCATCAATATGGGAGGCATTATACATAATTTACATAAGCACATAGCAATATAACACAGGCTAGTAGTATTGTAACAACATAAATCAACCTGAAAATTTACACATGTCCATAAGTCCTAGAAATAGTCCATAAGCAATCCATTGTCCATTAGTTCATGTGCCAGGAATCCAATAGTTCCTGTAAGCTCTGAAGTACTGCAGAAAGTCTCATCAACAATTTTTCATCTTAAGGAACCCAATGATTCTTGCTGGTTTTTCAGGAACTGAAATAGTTTCATCTTGTGTTAGGGAATCCAATGATTTCTGAAGATTTTAAGAGTCCTTTTGACAGTCTCATTGTCAGCCATCTGATTCTTTCTTCATCTGTGGAAATATAAGCAGATCCTCTTCCCCAAGCAGTTAACCTAATTCCTTTCTATTTACCAAATTTGGGATTTCTCCTCATCATCTGGTAATTACATTGGAGTTGTTTGCATTGGATATTGTCTTGTTGTCTTAAAAGGCCTGTATTCTTCCCAACTGTAATCCTGATTGCTTTTCTGTTGGTTGATGACATCAGAGTTCTGAATTTCTAAAGTCTCTCTGGGTGTAATCTCAGCTGCTATCATGCCCCACCTGTCCTTTGATTGATACTTTGGAGCTGGGCCTTGCCTCTCCTTCCTCTGGGTCAATATACATTTAGAGGCCCAATGAAAGCCTTGGTTACATTTTGGACATGGGGTTTTGGGTTTTCTCTCACCCTGTCTTCTCACTCTGTCTCCATTTCTACATTGAGCTCTCAAATGTCCAACTTTTCCGCAATGAAAACATCGACGAGTTTCTCTAGAATTCCTCTGCCAAGAAGGACCTTGTCTTTCCATGTTCATCATACTCTGGGCATAATAAGCATTTGTGCCCACTGTGGCACAGCATCTTATGATTTCTTCTAAAGGAGCATTTTTGTCTAGCCCCCATATAATTCTCTTGCAAATCTCATTGGCATTTTCCTTAGCCAAATGTCTAGTCATTATTTCTGTTGCTGCATTGTCTCCAATGGTTCTTATTACAGCTGTTTGTAAACGTCCCACAAAATCTGCAAAAGGTTCATTGGGACCTTGCTCTATTTTTGTGAAAGCATTATTTCCATCTTTCTGTCCAGGGAGAGAATTCCAAGCTTTTATTGCAGCCTTAGAAATTTGCTCATACACTGTTATGGGATAATAAATTTGTTCTGAACTCTCTGCATACTGACCTTCACCAGCTAGTTGGTCAAAAGCAACTTGTACAATAGCTCCTGTTTGCCTATTGCATTGGGCTTGAATCCTACATAATTCATGAAACTCTGAAAGCCACAATAAATTTTGTCCCGGTTCAAGACAAGTTTTCGTTATGGATTTCCAGTCATTCGGGGTTAGGATTTCATTAGACAAATTATCCAGTAACATCTTCACATAAGATGATGTAGCCCCATAAAGAGTGCAACCCTTTTTCAAATCTTTAATTTTTCCCAAATTAAAAGGAGTGTATTTTCTCTCTTTTTGACCTGAGGAGTTGAGCTCTTCAATCACAGGATATGCATTTATAAAATCAGATATATCTTCTCCTTCATTTTTTGCTTTAATTAATGCTTTTTCTAATCTTGTCAAATTCTGCTTTACAGGAGAAGCTGACTGTGTTTCTGTCTCTCTCCCTCCCCCTTGTTCCACCCATGAAGGGTTAATCGCGGGGGGAGGGTCATGAGATGTGGAATCACCTAATTCCTCCTGCTGTGAAGTATCATACTCAGAATTGTAATTAACTCCATTCTCATCTGATTCGTCCTCCTTTTCACCTAGTAAAGTTGGCACTTCTTCCTCTTGTACTTTCCTTTTCTTCATTCTATCACTTAAATAACTTCTTATAGCCAATTGTATTACATTATATGTATTAATTATTGAGTTAGGCCCATTTTTATCATAGAATTGACAAAGATCCTCTCCAACCAATTTCCATTCATTTAGATCTAATTCCTTATCAAGAGAGAAACAAGGACATATGTCCTTTACAGTTTGTAAAAATTCAGTGATTTGCTGTAAACTTATAATTAAACCTTGGCTTTCCATAATTTTGACAATGCTCTCTAAACATTTTCCTTGAACAGAAACAGGCTGTTTTCTAAATATCTGTCCCATCTTAGATGAAATTCTACTTTAACTCTTTTAACAAAATTTCTTTGTTGCACTCACCCTAATTTCTGGGTTGAAGAGTCTTTTCCACTGGATCAGGATCAGAGGCTTTTCCACTTGAATCAGGATCGGAGCTTTTCCACTGAAATCCACTGAGGGGTCTGTTTGCCCCACGTTGGGCGCCAAAATGTTGTGAGCTTTTTCTTCTCAAAACGCAGCCAGGTGCTAAAAGTTCAGATCTTTTATTATCTTCAATATAGCCCGGTTAGCTTAGAGGCCTATCTCTCTGCTTGGTTCCAAGAGCTCTCTCCAAATGTCTTTAAATCCAAAGGTCTGGTCCTTCAGCCTCTGCCTCTGCTTTCTTCAGCCTCCAGCCAGCTCCAGTCTTCATGTCATTCCGGTGAAATCTCGACTTGTAGCGTCTTCCTCTCCCGAACCTCTTAGTTCTACTTAGTACCTTGTTTCAGGTTAGATCAACTCTAATCAGTTAGCAGTTAGTAAGGATTCCAACAGCCATCTGTATGTACATGATTCATAAATAATTGTGTCTTTTAAAAGTATATAAATATATAACCAGGAAAAATATAAATAAAAATGTTAAAAATTTTAAAAAGATTTACAAGTATCTGTTGGAATCCTTACAAACTGCTAACTAATTAGAGTTGATCTAATCTTACAAGAAGATGTTTTGGCCAGAACCTGAAACAAGGTACTAAGTAGAACTAATCAAGACAAGGCTTGTGTTCCCACCTTTACTCATTGGAGTCCACAAGTATGCTAGCTTCACAAAGTACACTTTCTAAGGGAGTCCACACCTCCCTTGAAGCTCTTTGGGCCAGAGAGCACTATGGGAGAAAACCCATAATCCCATTGTCTCAGAAGAGGCAGATAAAAGGCCAGCGATGAGGGATCTATGGCAGAATACATTTTTTCCTCGAGTCTGGCTAATCGTGCTGGACTCGAGAGGAACGACTCTGGTGCAGAGAACACTTTGATGGATTTCAGTGGAGCTACGCCAGAAGCCCTCTCTCCGTGGCAAGTTGGTGGCTGGGCTCCCAAGAAGGAGATAAGAGAGACCTTCCATCTCTATCTTGGTTGGAGGCAGAAGAAAGCAGAGGCAGAGGCTGAAGGACAGAACCTTTGGATTTGGAGACATCCGAAGGGCTCTAAGCCTCTAAACCGGCTGTGCTTTGAGAAGAACAAACTCCAACATTTGAACTCTAACAGGAAGGGAGGAGAGTAATAAAAGAGAGAGCATATTGGGGGAAGAAGTGTTTAGTACTAAAACTCTTTTGAGGAGGGGCATGGTAAAAGAAGAGAGAGAATAAATGGGAGGAAACAGCAGTAGTAATTGTAAAAAGAACTTTGAAGCAAGTTTTTCTGATAAACCCTAATTTCTCAAACAGAAAAAACTGAGTCAAATTTATAAAAAGTAAGAGCCATCCCCAATTGATAAATGATCAGAAGATATGACTTGTGCCCAAAGGGTTATAAGTTCATGCATATCCTTTGACCTAACAATACCACTACTAGCTATGAATACCAAGAGATTCAAAAATGTACCAAAAAATTCATAGAAGCGCTCTTCTCAAGGCATAAAAAAATTGGAAATTGAGGGGATGCCCATTAATTGGGGAATGGCTCAAACTCTACCCCTTTCTTTTGTTAGATGAAAACACCAAAGGAAATAGGAAATCTAATCAGATTAGTGGGTTTCTGAAGAACACATAAATCCATCAATATGGGCCAGTACTTTGTAACAGATATACATGGTATACATAAATCCATCAATATGGGAGGCATTATACATAATTTACATAAGCACATAGCAATATAACACAGGCTAGTAATAATGTAACAAATAACAAGAATCAACCTGAAAATTTACACATGTCCATAAGTCCTAGAAATAGTCCATAAGGAATCCATTGTCCATTAGTTCATGTACCAGGAATCTAATAATTCCTGTAAGCTCTGAAGTACTGCAAAAAGTCTCATCAACAATTTTTCATCTCAGGGAACCCAATGATTCTTGCTGGTTTTTCAAGAACTAAAACAGTCTCATCTTGTCTTAGGAAATCCAATGATTCCTGAAGATTTTAAAAGTCCTTTTAACAGTCTCCTTGTCAGCTATGCTCTTTCAATGGTGATCACAATCAGCAACAGAACCACCCGATATTTCTTGGGTCTTCTCCTTTGTTTCAAGGGTCTGCTCCATCTTTCTGCGATGGACAAGGCGAATGCGGCTCGTCGGCACCCATCTGATTCCTTCTCCACATGTAGAGATGCAAGCAAATCCTCTCCCTCAAGCAGTTAGCCTATCTGGTCCCTTCCATTCACCACTTTCTGGGTTTCTCCAGATCACCTGGCGATTATCTAAAGATAGTGGAGCTGCTCGCACTGGGCACTGCTCTTCTGGTGGGTTATAAAACCTGTCTGCTGGAGCCAGTGCATCTTTATCAAAGATTAAAAAATTAATGGTATAGAGAACTAAATTTACAAGTTCTCTAGAGTTACCCGTGGCTCCCCCTTTCTTTTGTTTTTGGAGGAGTGTCTTAATGTTCCTGTTTCTTCTTTCTACTATTGCTTGACCTTGAGGATTGAAGGGTATGCCAGTAGTGTGTAAAATCTTATACTGTGCACAAAAGTGTTCAAAATGTTTGGAGGTATATGCCGGTCCAGTATCTGTTTTTATTTCTTGTGATACACCCATAATTGCGAATGCTTGAATGAGGAAGTCAGTGACCACTCGGGCTGTCTCTTTTGCTGCTGGTATGGCAAAAGTGAATCCTGAAAAGGTGTCTACCCCAACGTGGATAAAAGACAGACGACCAAAAGATTTATAATGGGTCACATCCATTTGCCAGATTTCATTGGGTCTCAAACCACGAGGGTTCTTCCCTGGAGGCAGTGTAGGAGCATGGAAGGGAAGGCAAGCTGTACAGCTTTTTACTATTCTCCTAGCTTCTTCTTTTGTAATCCCAAACTGTAAACGCAAAGCTCGAGCAGCCTGATGGTATTTAGAATGGGACTGTTAAAAAGACCTTTAAATCTTCAGGAATCATTGGATTTCCTAAAACAAGATGAAACTGCTTTAGTTCTTGAAAAACCAGCAAGAATCATTGGGTTCCCTGAGATGAAAAATTGTTGATGAGACTTTTTGCAGTACTTCAGAGCTTACAGGAATTATTAGATTCCTGGCACATGAACTAATGGACAATGGATTGCTTATGGACTATTTCTAGGACTTATGGACATGTATAAATTTTCAGATTGATTCTTGTTATTTGTTACATTACTACTAGCCTGTGTTATATTGCTATGTGCTCATGTAAATTATGTATAATGCCTCCCATATTGATGGATTTATGTATACCATGTATATCTGTTACAAAGTTCTGGCCCATATTGATGGATTTATGTGTACCCCCTCAGAAACCCCCTATGTTTTAAAACAAAAGAAAGGGGGAGATGTTGGAATCCTTACTAACTGCTAACTAATTAGAGTTAATCTAATCTTACAAGAAGATGTTTTGGCCAGAACCTGAAACAAGGTACTAAGTAGAACTAATCAAGACAAGGCTTGTGTTCCCACCTTTACTCATTGGAGTCCACAAGTATGCTAGCTTCACAAAGTACACTTTCTAAGGGAGTCCACACCTCCCTTAAAGCTCATTGGGCCAGAGAGCACTATGGGAGGTGTGAACTCATTGAACTCCAGTGAGTAAAGGTGTGAACACAAGCCTTGTATTAATTAGTCCTACTACCTCGTTTCAGGTTCTGCCCAAAACATCTTCTTGTAAGATTAGATCAACTCTAATTAGTTAGCAGTTTGTAAGGATTCCAACAAGTATCATTTTCCCATTCAGAGATGTAAATAGTTTAACCTTTTAATAATGTTTTTTTCCCTGTGTACCATTTTATGCATCTCTTGAGTCTTGTAATTTAAGATCAAATTTTCTGTTTAGTTCTGCTTTTTTTCCCCCAATGTAAATGAAGAAGGCACACGCTATTTTCTATGCTCCTGTCATACCCTCATTACTAATTATTAAAATCAGCCTCAAAAATAGTGCTTGACTAGTAAAATTCACGTAGATTAGAAGTACAACAAGTTACCACCATAAAATAATCTGAAAGATAGCCAGAAAAGATTTGTTCTGAATGGCAGGAGCAGAGCAGCACAAGCAGGGAAATAGGAGAGGCTAGCAAATGGAGTGGACTGGGGGCAGGGTCGGTCTCTGTGGCTGGAAAATTTACAGGATAGACTCTACCACAGGTTGGCTGCTCTGCTTTGGTTGCAAAGCAGTAGACCAGCAGAGAAATTAAAGCCAAAGATAGAGAGTACTCTAAAATAAGCCAGAACCTAATAGGATCTGGCCATAACCACCCAAAACCAAAAGTGGGGAAACCAGCACAGGCTACAGCACAGTTGTTCAACTGTATTCTTCAGTACGGGTTTGCTCAGGGCAGTCACAAATCCCCATGGCAGGGGACCACAGCCCTGGGCAACCTCTAATGTGCACAGTGGAGGCTCAGCCAGGGGCAATAGAACTTCTCAGGCAGAGACACTTCTGGTGCCATGGTGGGCAGGGAAATTGCTGATACCCAAAGCGGGCTTTTGTCTGGAGTAGTGACACTTTTGCTACTCAACGTCTAGCCCCAAAGCAGTCACTAATCCTCACAGCAGTGTTCTTGCAGGGCACTCTGGCCCATGTTACCCAGGCCTGAATCACTTCTGGTGCGGAGCTTTTCCCAGAGCACTCCAGCTCAGCTGCTCTTTGCAGCCTGCTTGCAGCACAGAAATGTCTTTATATCTATCCCTGCTCTGCAGAGGAAGCTGGTAACCTCCTTGTCCTTAAGTAAGACCCTAAAGGGCTTTTAAAAAATGAGTAAAAAAGCCAAAAGGACGATTGATAGATTCTATACAGAAAGAGACCAAGTTTTCAACCCCAGAGGAGACTAACAGCAGACAATGTCCAGACAAAACTGTAAAGGAGAATGTAACCCAGTCCCTATCACATAAGGCTCTCCTAGAAGAAACTATAAAGAATCTTAAAAGAGAGCTAGAAAAAGAAAGTAACAACTTACTGAAATATAATTGGAAAAGGTAAAGAACTCCCAGCAAGTGCAGGGAAACAGAATTTGTGAATTAGAAAAGGTAAAGAACTCCCAAGAAAGTAGGATTTGTGGATTGGAAAAAGAAAACTCAGTAAAAAAAAAAAAAAATACTGAAATGGAAAAAAAATTCCATACAGCAAAACAACTCTTTAAAAACTCAATTGGACATATACAAAAGGAAGTAAAAAAAAAAAAAAAAAAAAAAAAAAAAGGTAATGAAGAAAATAATTCATTAAAATCAGAACTGAACAAATACAAATGAATGATTTATTGAGACTACAAGAATCAGTCAAGCAAAACCAAAAAAAAAAAAAAATGAACAATTAGAAAAAACTGTTAAATATCTACTTGGAAAAACAGTAGACCTGAAAAACAGATCGAGGAGAGATAAGCTGAGGATTATTGGACTTCCTGAAAATTATGATGAAAAAAAGAGCCTAGATACTATTTTACAGGAAGTCACCAAAGAGAATTGCCCAGATGCAATAGAATCAGAAGGTAAAATAGGCATTGAAAGAATTCATCAAACACCTTCTGAAAAAGAGCCTAAAATAAAAACTCCAAGGAATACTGTGGCTAAATTTCAAAACTAAGGAAAAAATATTACAAGCAGCCAGAAAAAAAAAATCAAATACCAAGGAATCACAATAAAGATCATTCAAGATCTAGCTGCTTTCACATTAAAAGATCAAAGGGCCTGGAATCTGATATTCTGAAAAGGAAAAGAATTTGGAATACAGCCAAGAATAAATTACCCAGCTAAGCTGAGCTTTTTCTTCCAGGGAAGAAGATGGTCATTTAATGAAACAGGTGAATTCTATTTGTTTCTAAAGAAAAAATTTGATCTCCAACCATAGGACTCAAGAGAAGCAGAAAAAAGTAAAAAGAATTCTTGAGAACTATATTTCTGTTATGGATATACATAAAGAGTACATGTATAATTTGATTTTACTGATATAACATAAAAAAGGAAGTAGAAATGGAAAGGAGATAGTATCAGAAAAAAAGTAATACAGGGAAAGTACAAGACAGGGGAAGACATTCAGTGGGATGGATGGGATTCTAAAGAGGGAGAGCTGGTAAGGCAAATGGGGGTCATAAGTTTAATACTGGGAAAAGGGATAAGGTGGGGCAAGAAAAAGAAAAGCTTAATCTGGGGATAATAAGATGGCAGGAAATATAGAATTAGTAATTTTAACTATGAATGTGAATGCGATGAACTCTCCCTTAAGGATTTGGCAGATTGCAGACTGGATCAAAAGTTAGAACCCTACAAATTGTTGTTTACAGGAAACACATTTAAAGCAGAGAACTATATACAGAGTAAAGGTAAAAGGCTGGAGCAGAATCTATTATGCTTCAGGTGAAGTCAAAAAAGCAGGGGAGGCCATCCTTCCTGATCTGAAGATCAAGCAAAAGCAAAAATTAATCTAATTAAAAAAGATAAGGAAGGAAACTATATCTTGCTAAAGGTAGCATAGATAATGAAGAAATATCAATACTAAACCTATGTGCACCAAATAGATAGCATCTAACTTCCCAAAGGAGAAGTTAAGAGAGTTGTAAGAAGAAATAGACAACAAAACTATAATAGTTGGAGATCTCAACCATGCACTCTCAGAATTAGATAAATCAAACCACAAAACAAATAAGAAGAAAATTTTGGAGAAAACTGAATGGTGACAGAAAGGAGTATACTTTCTTCTCAGCAGTTCATGGAACCTATACAATAATTGACCATATATTAGGACACAAAAAACCTCAAAATTAAATGCAGGAAGGCAGAAATAGTAAATGCTTTCTTTTTTGATCATGATGCAATAAAAACTACATTCAACAAAAAGCTAGAGGTAAATAGACCAAAAAGTAATTGGAAACTAAATAATCTCATCTTAAAGAATGATTGGGTAAAACAAGAAATTATAGACACAATAATTTCACCCAAGATAATGACAATGATGAGACATCATACCAAAATTTGTGGGATGCAGCTAAAGCAGTAATGGGGGAAATTTTATATCTTTAGAGGCTTACTTGAATAAAATAGAAAGAGAAGATAAGTATAAAATATTTAGGAATCTATCTGCCAAGGGAAAATCAGGAATTAATGAGCAAAACACTTTTCACACAAATAAAAGCAGATCTAAACAATTGGGAAAATATCAAATGCTCTTGGATAGGGCGAGCAAATATAATAAAAATAACAATACTATCTAAACTAATCTATTTATTTAGTGCTATACCAATCAGACTCCCCCCAAAACTGTTTTAATGACCTAGAAAAAATAACAACAAAGTTCATTTGGAAAAAAACAAAAGGTCAAGAATTTCAAGGGAACTAATGAAAAAAAAAATCAAATGAAGGTGGCCTAGCTGTACCAGATTTAAAATTATATTATAAAGCAGCAGTTACCAAAACCATTTGGTATTGGCTAAGAAATAGACTAGTTGATCAGTGGAATAGGTTAGGTTCAAAAACAAAATAGTCAATAACTTTAATAATCTACTGTTTGACAGGCCCAAAGACCCCAGTTTTTTGGATAAGAACTCACTGTTTGACAAAAACTGCTGGGAAAATTGGAAATTAGTATGTCAGAAACTAGGCATTGACCCACACTTAACATCATACACCATGGATTCATGACCTAGGCATAAAAAATGAGATTATAAATAAATTAGGAGAACATAGGATAGTTTATCTTTCAGACCCATGGAAGAGGAATGAATTTATGACCAAAGAAGAACTAGAGATCATTATTGATCACAAAATAGAAAATTGTGATTATATCAAATTGAAAAGTTTTTGTACAAACAAAGCTAATGCAGACAAGATTAGAAGGGAAGCAATAAACTGGGAAAACATTTTTACAATCAAAGATTCTGATAAAGGCCTCATTTCCAAAATATATAGAGAATTGATTCTAAATTATAAGAAATTAAGCCATTCTTCAATTGATGAATGGTCAAAGGGTATAAATAGACAATTCTCAGATGAAGAAATTGAAACTATTTCTAGCCATATAATAAGATGCTCCAAATCATTATTAATCAGAGAAAGGCAAATTAAGACAATGCTGAGATACCACTACATACCTGTCAGATTGGCTAGGATGACAGGAAACAATAATGCAGAATGTTGGATGGGATGTGGGAAACTGGGGTACTGATAGATTGTTGGTGGAATTGTTAATACACCCAGCCATTCTGGAGAGTGATTTGGAACCACACTCAAAAAGTTATCAAAATGTGCATATCCTTTGATACAACAGTGTTACTACTAGGCTTATACCCCAAAGAGATACTAACGAAGGGAAAGGGACCTGTATGTGCCAAAATGTTTGTGGCAACCCTCTTTGTAGTGGCCAGAAACTGGAAACTGAGTGGATGCCCATCAATTGGAGAATGGTTGAATAAATTGTGGTATATGAATATTATGGAATAATATTGTTCTATAAGAAATTGCAGGATGATTTCAGGAAGGCCTGGGGAGACTTACATGAACTGATGTTGAGTGAAATGAGCAGGACCAGGAGATCATTATATACTTCAACAGCAATACTATATGATGATCAATTCTGATGGACATGGCCATCTTCAACAATGAGTGAACCAAATCAGTCCAATAGAGTAGTAATGAACTGAACCAGCTACACCCAGTGAAAAAACACTGGGAAATGAGTATGAACCACTTTATAGAATTCCCATTACCTCTATTTTTGTTCACCTGAATTTTTGATTTCCTTCACTGGTTAATTGTACAATATTTCAGAGTCTGATTCTTTTTTACAGCAAAATAACTGTAGGGACATGCAAACATATATTGTATTTAACTTATGCTTTAACATATTTAACATGTATTGGTCAACCTGCCATCTGGGGGAGGGTGTGGGGAGGTAGGAGGTGAAAAATTGGAACAAAAGGTTTTGCAATTGTGAATGCTGAAAAATTACCCATGTAAATAAAAGGAAAAAAAAAAACTAAAACAAAATCCAACCAGAACATTACATTTCTTACTCATTTTCTTTTTTTCTTTCTTTCTTTCTTTCTTTCTTTCTTTCTTTCTTTCTTTCTTTCTTTCTTTCTTTCTTTCCTATTTTTAGTACTTTTAATTTTGAATTCTGCTCCTGGAGTACAGGGGCCACTTTTACAAACTTCTTGTGCAGCTCTGAGCCTTTACTTTGAGCACAGTGGCCCTTTGTGTTTCATGTCTTGCACACAGCATGGAGTAGTGCAGAGAGCTGAAACTATGGAATCAATGTACTGAGGTCAGGACTGCTGAGCACTTGAGACTAACTACCAACTGGACAATACTCTATGGGCATAAGATTGGAAAATGGTCCTTTCCACTATCCTGTGCTGGTTCAATGATTGGTGCATAGAGGATTGTAGGAGGGACTAGGAGGTGGAGTAAAGCTAGCCAGAGACACAGGCATGGTAGAGGAGAGGGAAGGGGTCATGGAGATTCTACTTCCATCCTGTTCAATGCTGCATAAGGGGACCAAGAATAAAGATTGAGAACTTTTGCTTATTCTGACTCTAGCTGATTCTTAGGTGTCCTGGGTGCTAGCATGGTCGTTACAGGGTAGCCCTACACTATGCTTTCCTGGGCCAGCAATTTACTTTCTGTCCTGAAACTCAAGGCTGCTCCACTACTCTCTTTTGTTATTGAGCCAGGTCTGAGTTTCTTCGTTGCTGATGTACTGTGACTAAGATCCTCTCACTGGCTTTCCTGGAGTGAGCTAGGATGAGCACTCCTTTCTTCGCAGTGAGACTGACCTTTCTTGAAATCATTCCTATTTATCTTGAGCTGGAGAATGCTTTCATTTTGTCAGATTCTGTTCAGAGGTTTGGTTTCATGTGATTTTTGAGAGAAACTGGGAGAGTTGGAGCAGCTTCCTGGCTTCACTTTCCATCTTGGCTCAATACCTGAGGAAAATTCTCTCAAAAGGAAAGGATTCAGAAAAAGAACAATAGGGGGATATAAAAAAAGAACAAATATCAAATATCTCAGGAGAAATAAAGCCCAATTAAAGAACTTAAATTGACAGGGACAATATTAATAACACAAGAGATTATTTTTCATACATTCAAGTAAAAATCTTCAGACATATATCAATACATATTACAAGATGAACTAAAATGAATGAACCCCTGAGAATTCTCTAGATTGCCAAGATAGTCTGGGACCCACAGCAGGACCTCCACAAATTGTTTAAAAGAGAAATAAGTACTGGTGCAATGCAAGTATGGCCTTGAAATTAAAAATGATTAAAGCATTTTAGTAGCTAGATTCCAACCTTACTTATACAATCTGATTGGATTGTTTGAGGTTCTGAAGCTACACTTAGGCAATTCCATTATATGATTCCTAGAGTAGATTCTTTTGCTCTGCAAGACAACATTTTTTTTTTGATGAATCTAAAGAAGAAATTATATTCCCAAATATGCTTTTATTAGAAACCACAGTTGCATGAAACAGATTTCAGGCTGCAAGTGAGTTTAGAGATCATCACATTCAACTCTATTATTTTATGGGTAAGAAAATTAAAGGGCAAAGAAAAAATGTGACTTTCCCATTGTCATATAAATAGGGGACAATGGATTCAAATCCTTATCATTGAAATTGAAATCCAGAATTTCTGACATTACATTATATGGCAGTTAGAAAAGAGAAAAAACTGCCCAAATATAAAGATGGCATAACTGTCATTTTAAAAAAAATGGAGCTACTATCTTTAAAAAACAAAAACAAAACTTTATTATATGCATCATGGGCAAATTTATCTTCCTTATTTAATTAGAGTCATTCTCATCATATTGGTTATTGGTTTATCATTTTGATTTCCATATATGGCAATCAAGATGCTCCAGAAATGAAACACTTTCATGTGTACTTTCATTGGGGTCACTTTAACTCAGATCTTTTCACTTGTTCTCTTTCCATTTCAAATGTAAACTTCATTGGTAGTTCTTAAGTTCTAAGACCAGTACTTTCAGGTACTTCCCCCCATTTTGATGAGTAACAATATATATTTTGGCATCCCTTCCTGAATAACCCTACCATTCACAGGCATATGCAGTGATTTATAATCCTATTATTCAAGAATATCAAATTTTAATAGAACTTCAGAGCCTAGCTACTCTAAATCCTCATTTTCTTAGATGATGACCTAAAAAATTGATAAAGCACCTTTCCCAAAAGTGGTAAATGGCAATGTTGCAACCAAATAGCAACATTCTTCTTTATCTTCCTGCACTATTTTATATCAATTTCTTTTGTAGTTGATTCCTTCTCTGAAGCAGGCACCCTATTGTCCCTGGAGAGAAATCCCATCTGCATCTAAACCCTGAGGACACTCTCTGGATGATAGGAGTTCACAAGGCAGGAGGACTTCACTATAAAAAGTTCTGCATTGGTCCAGGCTATTAAGTTTTATAGGGAATGATTCATGAATCTACATAAAGATTACTGTCATGGATTTGACAGCAGAAGAAGAGATAACAAGATAGCTAACTTGAAATGCCCCAAGTGATTGGAACTTGAGCTTTTAAAGAGCTATTTAAATCTTCATTCTTTTTCAACTTTGTACTGTGCATTTTAATTTTTTCATGGCTATGATATATCCTATGTGGTTTTAACTAACGTGTTTTGTAGAATAAAACTCTTTAAATTAATTTAGTTGAAAACATTTCAACTTAATTCCAGGAACTTACTGAAAAGATCTCCTTCTTGCCTATTTCCATATATAAAAATTTCATAAATTCTTAAACTGTCATGAGGGGGCCTGCAGAAAAAATCAAATATATATTTGTTAATTTTAAAAACTTTTTTTTTTGCCAAAACCTGAACCCAGATAGCATATTTAAGTTACAAGACTTATATGAGTTTATTGTAATCCCATTTATAATTTTATTTAAGGATAATATTTAGTATTGCATCAATTAATTTAGATCATCTGTCACAATAATGGGTTTCTTCTTTTTTGTCATCTACACAACATCAATATTTGGATAAATTTGGACTGATGTCATATTGAACTTTATTCATATTTTAATCTTGGTATATTTGGAATAGAGGTTTTTTTTTTTAAATATGAAAATATATATACTGATAAACATTTATTGTGATATGATGTGGCAATAGAAAGTGCATGGCCTTTTTAGGGGGAATCTGAGTTTTAATCCCATCTCTTCCACTTAGAACTTAGGACTTTAACTAAATTTTTAAAACTTATTTTACCTTGATTTATAATAAATATATAAATCCTTTTCCTGAAAATCTAAAAGATAGGATATTTGTAAAATAGCAATAACTGTAAATCTCTAACCAATTTTATTGTTGCACTTATGAAGGTAATTTCATAAATCAAGTGGGATGACTGGGAGCACTTCTTCATAAATCTTCCTTTGTTGAATTTCTTGACTCTTAGATTGCAACGAATACCTCTCTAATGTTACTATTATCATTGTCATTATTTTTTGTATGTCGTATTCCATATGCCTATATGATTCATGAAAGAATGATCAGTGTTATATGAATGACTGAAAGTGCATAATAATAGCTAAGTTCTCTATTAAATAGTGAGTATGTTAAATGTAAAAGTGAAACATCTTCCTCCTAAAGGAGTTTTCATTTTCTTGGAGGGGGGAAGGGAAATGTGAGGGCTTGGTAACTTTTAAATTATGTTTTTTTTATGAGAAGTCCCAGAGATATCAATAAGAACTATAAGAAAGTGCCCTTTCTAAGAGAGTAAATAGAGAATGAGATGAAATATATTCAAATGACTAAGGTAAAGATGATAATACATGAGCCTCAAAGCACTCAGAATCGAAGTTCCTTCTGAGCACGATAGCTAGATATTCAGTTTTGGATGGTTAGAAATATAGGAAAGGAACATTGTTCTATAGGAAGTGAATATTTTATGAATGTTCATTTATTGGGTTGAATTCATTGGACAAAATTTTTAAAATATTTTTCCCCTAAATGACCTAAATTATTATGCTGCAAGTTCCTGGAATATTTGACTGGCTGCTATGTAACTCATGAATGAAGGAATGAATACATTAGGTCAACAATCTAATATTTTATCAAATGGCCAAAGTCGACTTCAATTATCTTCTTCATTGGCATAATGAATCATAACTTTATTCTCAAAGATAATTGTAAGATTATGTAGAAACATACATTTCTCAAACAGATGAGAGTAAAGTTGTATGAACCAGATAGAAAACGTTTGTACCTAATTACCTCTACCTATTGTCCTTCCTTGGAACTTTGAATTATTTGAATGAAGTCTTATTAACAGAAAACCCTCAATTTCCATATTACAGATTTTAAAAAAAATGTCATTTTATAGTTTAGAAATGTAATGTGTGGTAGGGATAGGCAGTTATTTCAAAATAATAAATGAAGAATATAGATTAAAATGTGAATTAAAATTAGTAGAGCAAATGGTATCCAAAGAGGTCATTGGATTCTGGAATTTAAAGGGAACAATCTTACTTCTTTAATTAAAGCTGAGGAAACTGAGGTTCAAAGAGTTTATAATTTGCCCAAAGTCATATGTGTTATATAATAGAGCCAGTATCCAAACCTAGGTAATACAATCATAGGATTAAGAGTAATAAAAGATGAAAATAATATTGATTTAACCCAATAACTTTGAAGTAGCATAATCTGGGAATGGAGGCTAAGACTTCAAATTAGGAAGATTTGCGTTTGAATCTCTCCTCAGCTACCCATTAACAGTGTGATCACAAGTAAATCATTTTCCAACCTAGTTTCACTTTCCTCATTTTATAAAATGAGGAATGAAAATAGCACCTACTTTCTTAGATTATTTTGAGGATTAACTTGGAATAAATGCTAATTATTATTAACTCTCTCATTTTACTAAGGAGAAGCTACATTGTGGTTAAGTGAGTATTCCCTATTTCTCATTGGCAATAAGTAATAGATTTAACATTCAAATCGTTCCAGCTCTTTATTCCTCCATTTTTTCAATCTGAATACAATATTAATTTTACTATATCTCCAGTGCATAGTATAATGCCTATTATGTAAAATAATTATAAATATTTATTTTCAGACATAACATTATAGGAATATATGTAAAGACTAGATGACAGCTAAAGCACCAATTTGCCTTGATGAATCTAAATGCTGGTGTTGGAGAAAAACTCAGAATGAGGTAAAAATTTTGTGGGAAAGGAAGTTATTATATGGGGAAAATGTGGGTGTTTGCTATGTGTTTGAGGAAGTTTATTAGAAAGTCCTCTCATCTCATTCCTATTTCATCCAAACCATATATAAAACATGAATTGTTTTTTAATTATTACTAATATACCATCTTCCTCCAGAAGATTTCTTCTTTATCAATCCTTCTACAATAATCCATCTATGGTTCCTATTTTTGTGTTTTATATTAAGTAAATTCTAACTCTTCTTTATGACTACCCTTAATAAATACTTGGAGAGGGTTATATACACCTCTCTCTAAGAATTATCTTTTCCAGGACAAACATTTTTTTTGAATTGACAAGGTCTCAAATCCTTTTTTAATACTAATTGCCCTTCTCTAGAAGCACTCTGGCTTCTTAAGTATCTACTAAAATGTGTCACCCAGAATTAGACTTAACATTCCAGATGGGGCTTGACTAGAGTAGAATATCATAGAATTATTATCATCATTCTGAACACTATACCTCTTTTAATTGAGACTAATATTTCAAATTAGGAAGATTTGCGTTTGAATCTCTCCTCAGCTACCCATTAACAGTGTGATCACAAGTAAATCATTTTCCAACCTAGTTTCACTTTCCTCATTTTATAAAATGAGGAATGAAAATAGCACCTACTTTCTTAGATTATTTTGAGGATTAACTTGGAATAAATGCTAATTATTATTAACTCTCTCATTTTACTAAGGAGAAGCTACATTGTGGTTAAGTGAGTATTCCCTATTTCTCATTGGCAATAAGTAATAGATTTAACATTCAAATCGTTCCAGCTCTTTATTCCTCCATTTTTTCAATCTGAATACAATATTAATTTTACTATATCTCCAGTGCATAGTATAATGCCTATTATGTAAAATAATTATAAATATTTATTTTCAGACATAACATTATAGGAATATATGTAAAGACTAGATGACAGCTAAAGCACCAATTTGCCTTGATGAATCTAAATGCTGGTGTTGGAGAAAAACTCAGAATGAGGTAAAAATTTTGTGGGAAAGGAAGTTATTATATGGGGAAAATGTGGGTGTTTGCTATGTGTTTGAGGAAGTTTATTAGAAAGTCCTCTCATCTCATTCCTATTTCATCCAAACCATATATAAAACATGAATTGTTTTTTAATTATTACTAATATACCATCTTCCTCCAGAAGATTTCTTCTTTATCAATCCTTCTACAATAATCCATCTATGGTTCCTATTTTTGTGTTTTATATTAAGTAAATTCTAACTCTTCTTTATGACTACCCTTAATAAATACTTGGAGAGGGTTATATACACCTCTCTCTAAGAATTATCTTTTCCAGGACAAACATTTTTTTTTGAATTGACAAGGTCTCAAATCCTTTTTTAATACTAATTGCCCTTCTCTAGAAGCACTCTGGCTTCTTAAGTATCTACTAAAATGTGTCACCCAGAATTAGACTTAACATTCCAGATGGGGCTTGACTAGAGTAGAATATCATAGAATTATTATCATCATTCTGAACACTATACCTCTTTTAATTGAGACTAATATTTCATTAACTTTTTAGGCTGTGATTTAATATTCCCAGCCCTTTGAGCTTATCAGAAAGCAGACTTGGCATAAACATAAAGATTAATTTCCCTCCAAGTAGACAATACCAAATTGAAAATAACTATTGCTCAATTGGTTTTGCTCAAAAGATGCTATTATTCTTCAAATGAAATATTATTAAGGAGGTACTATTAGTAGAGAATTCATGCTTTAGATGAAAGTTGTACTTGACATGTAAAGTCCTCCCAATTCCATGATTCCATAATTTCATATATAAGAAGGTACAATTTGAACTCTGATTTCAAAATTTACATGTTGCATGTCTATAGTCACATCACATTACTTCTTTCAGTCTTATTTTTCTCATTTGTAAAGTGAATTTTATAATATTCCTTATACATCACAAAGTTTTTGTTGGGAAAATCATTTCTTTTCAAAATAGAATAGGCTATGTAATTAAGAAAAAATATTTTTTCTTTTGATATTAATATAATATAGTCCTGACAATATATTATGCCAACATTTGGAGTAACAATCTTACAAATAAATAGAAGTATACCAAACGTGAAGTGATACCTTATCTATGATATCTTTGGCCATAGCAATTTATGAAACAAAATCAATCATGTATTGTTGACAAATTCTATGAAGTTTCCTTTAGTTTCTGCCATAGTAGGAGAGCAATTAGTCTCTCTACAATTATGAACTTAATTGTTGGTCTTCTAAATATGAGGTCCTTGTATAATAGTCAACTAATGAATATACAAGTAGATGAAATGTATGAATGTTAGTTAACTTTCTAACATTAAATGAAGCTAAAAGACAAAAGCAACTTTCAAAAGATGGTTCTCTATCCTTTAACTAAACAAAACTAAACAAAAGACTTTAATTTTATCCTAAAAGGTACATAGAAGGAAACATTTTTTTGGCATCATTTTATAGAATGGTCAGAACTATTTAGCATCTTAAGACAAAAAGGGATAAAAAAAATTGAAGATTTTACAATAATCTGTTTGAAAAGTGATTAGAACATGACCAAAAATTATGTGTCTGTGTTTGTGTATGTGGGTAGATTGCAGAAAAGGGATAAGATGGGAGATATGTTTGCCAGAAATGAAAAACTATAGAAACTCATTGAATATGAGGCATGAGGGAGATTGAATATTTGATGATGATGCCAAAGTCATGAAATGAGACACTGAAAGTATTGTGAAACCTTTGACAGAAAGGGTGAATTTGAAAAGAGGGAGGGATTTAAGAAGAAGAAGAATTTCTTTTTTTTTTTTTTTTTTTCTCTGAGAAGGTCTTATTTCTCTTTTTTTTTTTTTTTAAATTTTATTTTATTTAATAATAACTTTGTATTGACAGAATCCATGCCAGGATAATTTTTACATGACATTATCCCTTGCAATCACTTATGTTTCGTTTTTTCCCCTCCCTCCCTCCTCCCCCCCCCCCCCCAGGATGGCAAGCAGTCCTAGATATGTTAACTATGTTGCAGTATATCTAGATACAATACATATTTGCAGAACCGAACAGTTCTCTTGTTGCACAGGGAGAATTGGATTCAGAAGGTAAAAATAACTCGGGAAGAAAATCAAAAATGCAAATAGTTCACATTCATTTCCCAGTATTCCTTCTTTGGGTGTAGTTGTTTCTGTCCATCATTTCTCCAATGAAACTCAGTTAAGTCTCTTTGTCAGAGAAATCCACTTCCATCAGAATACATCCTCATACAATATCGTTGTCGAAGTGTATAATGATCTCCTGGTTCTGCTCATCTCACTCAGCATCAGTCCATGTAGGTCTCTCCAAGCCTCTCTGTATTCATCCTGCTGGTCATTCCTTACAGAGCAATAATATTCCATAACATTCATATACCACAATTTACCCAGCCATTCTCCAATTGATGGGCATCCATTCATTTTCCAGTTTCTAGCCACTACAAACAGGGCTGCTACAAACATTTTGGCACATACAGGTCCCCTTCCCTTTTTTAGTATCTCTTTGGGGTATAAGCCCAATAGAAACACTGCTGGATCAAAGGGTATGCACAGTTTGATAACTTTTTGGGCATAATTCCAGATCGCTCTCCAGAATGGCTGGATTCGTTCACAACTCCACCAACAATGCATCAGTGTCCCCGTTTTCCCGCATCCCCTCCAACATTCATCATTATTTTTTCCTGTCATCTTAGCCAATCTGACAGGTGTGTAGTGATATCTCAGAGTTGTCTTAATTTGCATTTCTCTGATCAATAGTGATTTGGAACACTCTTTCATGTGAGTGGTAATAGTTTCAATTTCTTCATCTGAAAATTGTCTGTTCATATCCTTTGACCATTTATCAATTGGAGAATGGCTTGATTTTTTATAAATTTGAGTCAGTTCTCTATATATTTTGGAAATGAGGCCTTTATCAGAACCTTTAATTGTAAAGATGTTTTCCCAGTTAGTTACTTCCCTACTAATCTTGTTTGCATTCGTTCTGTTTGTACAAAGGCTTTTTAATTTGATATAATCAAAATTTTCTATTTTGTGATTGGTAATGGTCTCTAGTTCATCTTTGGTCACAAATTTCTTTCTCCTCCACAAGTCTGAGAGATAAACTATCCTATGTTCCTCTAATTTATTTATAATCTCGTTCTTTATGCCTAGGTCATGGACCCATTTTGATCTTATCTTGGTATGTGGTGTTAAGTGTGGGTCCTTGCCTAATTTCTGCCATACTGATTTCCAGTTATCCCAGCAGTTTTTATCAAATAATGAAATCTTATCCCAAAATTTAGAATCTTTGGGTTTGTCAAACACTAGATTGCTATAGTTGACTATTCTGTCTTGTGAACCTAACCTTTTCCACTGATCAACTAATCTATTTCTAAGCCAATACCAGATGGTTTTGGTGACTGCTGCTTTATAATATAATTTTAGATCAGGTACAGCTAGACCACCTTCATTTGATTTTTTTTTCATTAATTCCCTTGAGATTCTCGACTTTTTATTGTTCCATATGAATTTTGTGGTTATTTTTTCTAAATCATTAAAATATTTTCTTGGAAGTCTGATTAGTATAGCACTAAATAAATAGATTAGTTTAGGGAGTATTGTCATCTTTATTATATTTGCTCGGCCTATCCAAGAGCACTTAATATTTTTCCAATTATTTAAGTCTGACTTTATCTGTGTGAAAACTTTTTTGTAATTTTGCTCATATAATTCCTGACTTTCCTTTGGTAGGTAGATTCCCAAATATTTTATGCTATCAACAGTTATTTTGAATGGAATTTCTCTTTGTATCTCTTGCTGTTGGATTTTGTTGGTGGTGTATAAGAATGCTGAGGATTTATGGGGATTTATTTTGTATCCTGCTACTTTGCTAAAATTATGAATTATTTCTAATAGCTTTTTAGTAGAATCTCTGGGGTTTTCTAGGTATACCATCATATCATCTGCAAAGAGTGATAGTTTGGTTTCCTCATTGCCTACTCTAATTCCTTTAATCTCTTTCTCGACTCTTATTGCAGAGGCCAGTGTTTCTAATACAATATTGAATAATAATGGTGATAGTGGGCAACCTTGCTTCACTCCAGATCTTACTGGGAAAGGTTCCAGTTTTTCCCCATTGCATATGATGCTTACTGATGGTTTAAAATATATGCTCCTAACTATTTTAAGGAAAAGTCCTTTTATTCCTATGCTCTCAAGTGTTTTTATTAGGAATGGCTGTTGGATTTTATCAAATGCTTTTTCTGCATCTATTGAGATGATCATATGGTTTTTGTTTGGTTGGTTGTTGATATAGTCAATTATGTTAATAGTTTTCCTAATATTGAACCAGCCCTGCATTCCTGGTCTAAATCCTACTTGGTCATAGTGTATTATCCTGGGGATGATTTTCTGTAATCTTTTTGCTAATATTTTATTTAAGATTTTAGCATCAATATTCATTAGGGAGATTGGTCTATAATTTTCTTTCTCTGTTTTCAGCCTACCTGGTTTAGGTATCAGTACCATATCTGTGTCATAAAAGGAGTTTGGTAGGACTCCTTCAATCCCTACTTCTTCAAATAGTTTATTTAGCATTGGAGTTAATTGATCTTTAAATGTTTGATAGAATTCAGATGTAAATCCATCTGGTCCTGGGGTTTTTTTCTTAGGGAGTTGATTGATAGTTTGTTCTATTTCTTTTTCTGAGATAGGAGTGTTTAGGATATTTACTTCTTCCTCTGTTAGTTTAGGCAAGCTATATTTTTGGAGGTATTCTTCTATTTCATTTAAGTTGTCGAATTTATTGGCGTAAAGTTGGGCAAAGTAACTCCTAATTATTGCTCTAATTTCCTCTTCGTTAGTGGTGAGTTCTCCCTTTTCATTTTTAAGACTAACAATTTGATTTTCCTCTTTCCTTTTTTTAATCAGATTTACTAAGGGTTTGTCTATTTTGTTGGTTTTTTCATAGAACCAACTCTTAGTTTTATTAATCAATTCAATAGTTTTTTTACTTTCAATTTTATTGATCTCTCCTTTTATTTTTTGAATTTCAAGTTTAGTGTTTGATTGGGGGTTTTTAATTTATTCCTTTTCTAGCATTTTTAGTTGCAAGCCCAATTCATTGACCTTCTCTTTCTCTATTTTATACAAATAGGCCTCTAGAGATATGAGATTTCCCCTTATTACTGCTTTGGCTGCATCCCATACATTTTGGTATGATGTCTCATTATTATCATTTTCTTGGATGAAGTTATTAATTATGTCTATAATTTGCTGTTTCACCCAATCATTCTTTAGTATGAGATTATTTAGTTTCCAATTATTTTTTGGTCTACTTTCCTGTGGCTTTTTATTGAATGTAATTTTCAATGCATCATGGTCTGAAAAGGATGCATTCACTATTTCTGCCTTACTGCATTTGAGTTTGAGGTTTTTATGTCCTAATATATGATCAATTTTTGTATAAGTTCCATGAACTGCTGAAAAGAAGGTGTACTCCTTTCTGTCCCCATTACATTTTCTCCAGAGATCTATCATGTTTAATTTTTCTAGTATTCTATTTATCTCTTTGACTTCTTTCTTATTTATTTTATGGTTTGATTTATCTAATTCTGAGAGTGCAAGGTTGAGATCTCCCACTATTATAGTTTTACTGTCTATTTCTTCTTGCAGCTCTCTTAATTTCTCTTTTAAGAATTTAGATGCTACACTACTTGGTGCATATATATTTAATATAGATACTTCTTCATTATTCATTCTACCCTTTAGCAAGATATAGTGCCCTTCCTTATCTCTTTTGATTAGATCAATTTTTGCTTTAGCTTGATCTGAGATCAGGATGGCTACCCCTGCTTTTTTGGCTTCACTTGAAGCATAGTAGGTTTTGCTCCAACCTTTTACCTTTAACCTGCATGTATAATCCTGCTTCAGGTGTGTTTCCTGTATACAACATATTGTAGGATTCTGGCTTTTAATCCATTCTGCTAACCGCTTCCTCTTTATAGAGGAGTTTACCCCGTTCACATTTATGGTTAAAATGACCAATTCTGTATTACTTGCCATCTTGTTAACCCCGGTTTATGCTTTTCTCCCTTCTTATTCCCTTACCCCCCTTCCCAGTATTAAGCTTGTGAGCTCCCCTTGCTTCTCACAGCCCTCCCTTTTTCAGTATCCCCCCCCTTAGAGTTCCCCCCCCAACTTGCCCCTTTCCCTCCCAGTTACCGTATTCCCATCCACTTAGCTTATTCCTTCCTTTTTCACTTTTCCCTTCTCACTTTTCAATGAGGTGGGAGAAGTTTTACCATAGATTGAATATGTCTAAAATTCTTCACTTAATGCCAATTCTGAAAGCAGTAAAATACTCACTATATTCATCCCTCTCCATTCTTTCTCTCAGATATACTAGGTTTTCTTTGCCTCTTCATGAAATGTAGTACCCCCACTTTCCCTTTTTTCTAGTACAATGTCCTTTCCACATCTAGTTTCTAGAACAAGGTATACATGTATTCTTTATACATCTTTACAGCCGAAATATAGTTCCCAAGATTAATCTTTACCTTTTTAGATTTCTCTTGAGTTCTGTGCTTGTAGATCAAATTTTTTGTTAAGTTCTGGCTTTTTCATCAGAAATAGATGAAATTCGCTTATTTCGTTGAATGTCCATCTTCTTCCCTGGAAAAAGATGCTCAATCTCGCTGGGTAAGTTATTTTTGGTTGCATCCCAAGTTCCTTAGCCTTTCGGAATATCATATTCCAGGCCCTTCGATCCTTTAATGTGGATGCTGCCAGATCCTGGGTGATCCTTATTGTGGCTCCTTGATACTTGAATTGGGTTTTTCTAGCCGCTTGCAGTATTTTTTCCTTTGCCTGAGGGTTCTGGCATTTGGCCACTATATTCCTTGGTGTTTTGATTTTAGGATCCCTTTCAGTAGGGGATCGATGAATTCTTTCAATGTCTATTTTACTTTCTGTTTCTATGACTTCTGGGCAGTTCTCTTTGATAATTTCCTGGAAGATAGTGTCCAGGCTCTTTTTTTCATCATACTTTTCTGGAAGTCCGATGATTCTCAGGTTGTCTCTCCTGGATCTGTTTTCCAGGTCTGTTGTCTTCCCCAGAAGGTATTTCACATCCTTTTCCATTGTTTGATTTTTTTGGATTTGCTTGACTGATTCTTCTTGTCTCCTCGAGTCATTCAATTCCAATTGTTCGACCCTGATTTTCAGTGAGGTATTTTCTTCACTCACTTTTTTAAGATCTTTTTCTAGTTGTCCAATTGAGTTCTTTTGTTCTGTGGAATTTTTTTCCATTTCGCCAATTTTGTTTTCCAGTTCACCAATCCTATTTTTCAAGGATTTGGTTTCTTTATCCACTCTCTCTTTAACTGACTTCTCCAGGCTCTTTTGCCAAGCCTCCCTCTCCTTTTGCAGAGCCTCCCTCTCCTTTTCCCATTTTAGAAGAAGAATTTCTTAAGTTTTGAACATGTTTAGTTTGAAATATCTCTGGAACATTTAGTTTAAAATGTTGAAGTGACAATTGCTATTGAAAAATTTAACATGAAGTGAGAGACAATTTTTAGTCATCTGCATTGAGTTGAGAGTTAAGCCTATTGAAACTGAAGGAATTACCAAAAAAAAAAAAGGGAAGAGAAGTGAGTCCTAAGACAAAACTTGTGGAAAATCCGCAATTAAGGAGGGTGATATTGGATGCCAAAGGTAAAGACATATAAAATGAGGGATATGATAGGAACTCTCAAAATTTTAACTGGAATGTAGATATAATACAATTGAGCTTGGAAGTGATCTAATTTGCTGTCATAGTCAAATTGTATTGAGCAGACCTCAGAGGGGATTATGGTAGAAGAAGAATATAGAAGTCATCTATATTCCTGCCTCCTGGAAGGACTATACAACTCAACCAATACCTACAAACCACCAAATAATTACAGAATAAAAAAAGATCTCTCTCTTTTTAAAAGCTTTTTTTATTTTCAAAACATATGCATAGATAGTTTTGAATACTCACTCTTGCAAAACCTTGTGTTCCATTTATTTTTCTCCCTTTCTTTCTCCACCCCCTCCCTAGAAAGCAAGTAATCCAACAGGTGGGGCATGATAGCAGCTGAGGTTACACCCAGAGAGACTTTAGAAATTCAGAACTCTGATGTCATCAACCAACAGAAAAGCAATCAGGATTACAGTTGGGGAGAATACAGGCCTTTTAAGACAACAAGACAATATCCAATGTAAACAACTCCAATGTAATTACCAGATGATGAGAAGAAATCCCAAATTTGGTAAATAGAAGGGAATTAGGTTAATTGCTTGGGGAAGAGGATCTGCTTATATTTCCACAGGTGGAAAAGGCTAACAATGAGACTGTCAAAAGAACTTTAAAATCTTCAGCTTTCAGTTCCTGAAAAACCAGCAAGAATCACTGGATTCCCTGAGATGAAAAATTGTTGATGAGACCTTTTGCAGTACTTCAGAGCTTACAGGAATTATTAGATTCCTGGCACATGAACTAATGGACAATGGAATCCTATTGGACTGTTTCTAGGACTTATGGACATGTGTAAATTTTCAGGATGATTCATGTTATTTGTTACATTACTACTAGCCTGTGTTATATTGCTATGTGCTTATGTAAATTATGTATAATGCCTCCCATATTGATGGATTTATGTATACCATGTATATCTGTTACAAAGTTCTGGCCCATATTGATGGATTTATGTGTACCCCCTCAGAAACTCCCTATGTTTTAAAACAAAAGAAAGGGGGAGATGTTGGAATCCTTACTAACTGTTAACGAATTAGAGTTGATCTAATCTTACAAGAAGATGTTTTGGGCAGAACCTGAAACAAGGTACTAAGTAGAACTAATTAATACAAGGCTTGTGTCCACACCTTTACTCATTGGAGTTCAATGAGTTCACACCTCCCTTGAAGTTCTTTGGGCCAGAGAGCACTATGGGAGAAAACCCATAATCCCTCTCTCTCGTATCCCACAATTCCTCCCTCTTGTATAAAAGAAACAGACACAGAGCACTTTGGGGGATTTTCACCGGAATGGCATGAAGACTGGAGCTGGCTGGAGGCTGAAGAAAGTAGAGGCAGAGGCTGAAGGACCAGACCTTTGGATTTAAAGACATTTGGAGAGAGCTCTTGGAACCAAGCAGAGAGATAGGCCTCTAAGCTAACCGGGCTATATTGGGATAATAAAAGATCTGAACTTTTATCACCTGGCTGTGTTTTGAGAAGAAAAAGCTCACCACAATGGGCAATTCTTGTATGCATATTTCCACAATTACCATGCTGCACAAGAAAAAATACATCAAAAAGGAAAAAAATGGGAAAGAAAATAAAATGTAAGCAAACAACAACAAAAGTGAAAATACAATGTTGTGACCCACACTCTGTCGGCACCTTTTGTCAGGATTCTCCACTATGATTTGTTTTGCGTAACCCTATACAACATAGCTCTCAATGAACTCTATAAGCCTCTCCACCAGGAGAAGGCAATGATATAGGAAGGAGTCAAATAATTGGAGATGTCCAACAGATAAATAGGCTACCTTATAAGATGACAGATTTTCCTTTACAAGGGATTTTCAAGTAGAGACTGAAAGGTCACTTATGGAGGGAATAGTAGAATGGATGGTAAGTCAAGTAGAGGTTAGTAGAAATGTTCTCTGATGTCTATTGCTTCAGCTTTGGGATCCAGTTTTGATTTCAGACAATGTTTTCTATAGAATAATAAATGACACACTTCATATCCTGTCTATGAATTAAATAGAATGAGGATTAGCCCTATAACCATTAAGATCCAATAAATCAATGTTTCTCTGTGGCTTCCTAGATGCATTCATCATCAAGACTAGGGAGATTGACTGATTAACAAAGCATACTGTCATAAATCTGCTCTTCTCATTGAGTTCCTGTTAGTTGGGAACATGGGTAGTACAAGAATCTGGCTTGTGCCATTCTCTCCTAAGCCACTCTCATGCTGTATCATCCTAGTATCCAACCCCAACAATCCTCTTATCCAGGGGCATTACCATTATCTAAGTATAATTTTGTTAGATACAAGTGTGATAAACTTCAAACAACATATGTCTCTCAGAAAATGAAACACATCAATTGTCCCCACCCCAAAGAGTAGAATCTCACTTTCATCAATACCTGCAATAGGATAAAACAAACAAAAAATAAGCCAGTAAGTAAGCAAGCAAATAAAACAACAATAACAACAACAACAACAATAACAATACCCCCCCTCATCCCTCAATAAAGTTCATGTGCTTAATGCAAATTTATCTCAAGGAAGAGAAAAAGAGGTGATTCGGTTATTTCCAAAAATAATTTCTCTCATTTCTTGGATCAATTGGTAATCACACTGATATCATTCATTCATTCCACAAGTATTTATTAAGTATTTACTATATTCTGGCACATGAGATACAAAGAAATAAAAAGAACAATTGAATCAAGAAATCATTAGTCCCTGTGGATTTGCAGCTAAAGGTATAATTAGATTGGGCAAATAGTTGGCCCAGTAGATAGTACTGGGCCTGGAGTAAGAAAGACCTGAATTCCGATCTTAGCTCACACATTTACTATCTTTGCAATCCTGGACAAATCAATTTTCTCAAACATAAAATGGGAGTAAACAGAGTATCTACTTCACTTCCAAGGGCTGTGAGAATTAAATATGATACTATTTATAAGGTATTTAATATAGTACCTGGAACTTAGTAGACTCTATATAAAATAGACTCTATATAAAGTCTAATAATACTGCTATTTAATACTAATATTTTCTTAATTGCATGGTTATACATATTGCTAAATCTTAATGGGAGGGATAGTATACAACATGTATAATGTATGTTATTACAGACTAAAAATGATCAACAATCCTCAAAAGCCAAGAAGTCTATTTTCCTACCATCAAGAAGTACCAAACCAAATATACTAACAAAAATCATCTAGGTATCACTTAGGGTCATCTAAAGCTGACCAAGAAAGATCAACTGGTTTGTAATAGACTAACAGAGGCAGAAATAAAACCCTGCAATTTGTTGTGATTGTGGAAGCATATTCATACTCATATTCTGTTCCCTATTCCATAACTTCTGTCCAAAGACTGTACTACAGAAATTATCACCCTCATTCAGGTTCTGGGAATCTAGAGAGAGAATGTAGTCCCATTCTCCTAATTTAGGTATGGTTCCTCACAGGTCCTTTAGTCCAATACGCTGCCATCAGCTAGGACATCTAAGGAGACAATTTTCTTCCCAATAATTCATGGACCCTTGTAGCATTTGGTGTGAGTTTAGTAAAGAGACTATGAACAAGTTCCCACCATCCAGTGCCTTCCAAATGATTCTAGACTTTCAACACTAACCACCAGGGGTTTTTGTCAGTTAGATTCTCTCTGAGGACAAAACATCTACAGAATAGCCAAGGAAAGAAAATGAAGATATAGAAGCCCACTAGGGTTCTAGATTAAGAATTAGAAGAAACTTTAATAATAATTTTCTTTAACTTCCTCCTTTTGAAAATGAACAATTACATACTAGAGAAATAAAATGGCTATCCATTCATCAGAACAGCTTTCTATACAAGACAGGCTTGAAATCAAGCCCTTTGATTCATATGATGCTTCTTATTTGTATCTTCCAGATTAGTGAACCTTTTCCCCCTCTCAATCTTGTCAAACCTTTCTAGGCTCTAACTCTTCTCTTCTCTATGGAACCTTACCTGATTATTATCATCTACATCTATCCTGCTCCATTCAATTACGTGCTTCCAATTCTGACATAACTTGAGTATTACTGTAAATTCTAATTCAGACCAAAGGATTTTGAGATTTTTGTTGTTGTTGTTGGGAAAGAGCATTAAAAATGGAATAATTCAGCCTCTTTATTTTACATGTGATGAAACTGAAAGTTAAAGAAGTGAAAAAGCTAAAAGTAATACTGCAGGAATTTAAGCCCAAGATTTCAGTCTTTACTATGCCAGTTTCTTACAGAAGAATTGAAGAATAAGAATGTAAATATAATTGAAAGTGACCACTACCCATTTATTCTCTTACATCTTCATCTGTCTTATTGAACACAACCTATGTAGTTAGTTTTAATAGTGTCTGAAAGTTTTTAGTGTTTGATTGGCTTCCTGTCCCAGTTCTGTCTCTGGTTCTCTCTGTGACCCCATGGGAAAAGCTTTTATTGTTTGACTTTTTAAAGCTCTCTTTCTAAGACTTTCTTTCGCTGTAACATCTTCAGAGTAATAAAGTAAATGTGTTTCATAAGTGCTCTGCTCAGCTTATTGACTAAAACTAAGTGGTTGTTAACATAAGAGGAGAAAAAATAACAACTTTCTTTTCTCCCATTATCAGACCTGAACTGCACAATTCTGAAGTTTTCATATTCTGTTTTCAATGGAATGTACATCAGGTATGGTTCAGGAAATATAAAACTAAGTTATTACATTAATAAGAAACATAACTAGGGCACATTAACACAAGTTAAAACTAAAATAGTAGTAAACAAATAAACTAGTAAATAAAAGCCATGAAATAAAAACTAATGAAACAATAAATAAACAAACTATTCAAGTAATCTGACCTCTGACCTATCGATCAGAGAACTGGTCTGAATAAAAAGTAGGTTAACAATAAAAGAGAATGTTAAAAATAGGGAAATTCATCACTGCTCTAGGAATTCATTCTTTGTGAACAAGGTACATGAATTTTCCCCTTCTTCTAAAATGTCTTTTGTTTTGAAGAAGGAAACCTGGCCCAATTTCTGGTTTTGATGTCAATTGTGTAATAAAAGAAGACTAAAATAGCACTTACTTTTAAAATTAGCAATTTCCATTGAATATGGGCTAGGGGAATAATCTAAACAAATCATTCCTGCTTATAATTTTAAAGATGATGAGATAGAAATGTTAGAATAACGGTCATTATTTGCCCCATGTGTCTGTATGAAATAAACTTTGATTTCTTTATGGTATTGAGATGAGAATGTAGTTCCAATTTTGTGTTCTTTGATAAATAGGATCTTCCATGCGAATATTTATGTTGTGTAACAAATCTTTCCCACCACTAAACATGGAATGAATGACCATATTGAAAGAGGGCATAGTTAGAAGAATAGATGAAAGAAGTCAGAGGAAAGAAATCTTATTCAGATTCTAATGAAGCTGGGAGAAGAGGATCCTGGGAAGATGGCAGAATAGACCAAAAAATTTCAAACTCTCCAGATTTTACCCACAAACAGAACCAATTTGCAATTTTGGTAAAAGTAGACTGTTGAAAAACAAAGAAGACCCTGAAAAACAGAATAGGGGTCATGCTGAGACAACCCAGGAAGACCCCAAAAAGATTCCAGAATAGGTATTAACCTGTGTGAAGTGCAAACACTACATACTAGCTCAACAGAAACAGCCAGACAGAGCACTGAGGTCCAGAAGAAGCCTCAACCCAAACCACAGGAACTTTCACCTCCAGAACAGTAAGGAGTCAAGGGCCTGAGTGCAGGAAGAGTGAGAGAACCTTTGCTGATTGTGAACATCAGGTCCATCTGTGCTGCAGAGAAGAGACTTTGGGTAAGAAAGAACTAGCACACCTGGTGAGTGCAGAAACAGTGGGGCAGGTAGGCTGCTGTTAGCTGCAGACACTTGCAGGAGCCGGTAGCCTTTGGTTTGGGGTTCCAGGTCAAAGGGGAGAGCTAATGTGAGGCTAGTGGCCACATGCTCCCACCAGAATTAGAGGTGTCTATATTAATAATTCTCGTTAAAAAATTAACTGGCAAAGAAGCAAGAACCAAACCATAAAAACTTACTAAGGGAATATGGAAGACATGGAGTTCATCTTCAGTGTAGGACACTGAAATTAAAAAAAAAAAAAAAGAGTAATGTTACATGTCAACCTAATCATAGAAAACTTATAGAATTCAAAAAAAGACTTTAAAACATAAATGAGAGAGATTAAGGAAAAATGAAAAACAAGAAAAATCATTCAAGAAAAACAGAAAGATTATGGGGGGGGGGGGGAGGGTGAGAGGAAAGTTAACCAACCCAGAAAAGGAGATACACAGTCGTAGAAAGAAAATAATTCTTTGAAAATTAGAATGGGGCAAGGGGAAATCAGTAAAGCTAAAAGAGATCAAGAAATAACAAATAAAACATATAAAGGATGAAAAAATAGAACAAAATGTGAAGCATCTTGTAAGAAAAACAATTGATCTGGAGAACAGATTAAAAAAAAAAAATGGAAGGATCATTGGACTATCTGAAAGCTGTGAAAGAATCTTGACACAATAATGTAAGAAATAACGCAAGAAAATTGTCCTGGAGTGATAGAATGTGAGGAGAAAGTAAAAATATAATAAATCCTCCGACACTACTTCAGAGATTCTTTATTGGAAAAAAAAAACACAAAAAAAACCAAGAATATTTTCAAATTTTGAAATTTCCAGATCAAAGACAAACCACTGCAAGAAATAAGAAAAGAACAATTCAAATATGTTGGAGTTATAATTATAATTGTATAGAATTTATCAGTAACCACAGTGAAAGTCTGCAGATCTTGGAATTACATAAACCAGCAATCAAAATAAGCAACCAAATAAATCATGTCCAGCAAAATTATATATAATATAAATGAAAAAAATGGATTTTTAAAGAATTTGCATATTTTCAGGACTTTGTCTCAACCAAATCCAAAATGAACAGAAAATTTAACATAAAAGATTTGTCAAAGATAAATTTCAAGAATTTTAATATGCACAGATTGTTTTTTACATGAAAATGTGTACATATATTCCATAATGACATCAGTAATTGAATAGATCAAAAAAAAAAAAGATTGTGGCAGAGTTGAGTATGAGTATCTAGGAAAAAGCAAAAATAGTAATTATATATGTTATATATATATATATATATATATATATATATATACATATATATATATATATATGCATATATAGAGAGACATATATGTATATATTTATGTATATATACAAGACCAGAGGAAGAATTGATACAGAGACATCAGATATAGAAGAAGGGCTCATAGGTCTAAAAATATACTCAAATTAGAAACACTACATATATATTATGAAGAATATAGCACCCTCCAAAAGATATAAAGAAAAAAAGTAGGGAATAGGATAAGATGGGGTATAGAAAGATGTGTAGATTTATGGCAGTGAAACAAGGTGTTTAAGGGGCAAGAAATAAAGGATAAAGTGGAGTATAGAAGGATATACCAAGTTATATTAGTGGAATAAGGTGTATAGATTAATGGGAAAGGAATGAAGAGGGAAGGAAAGCAGAGGGGAGAAGATAAGGGAGGGATCCATAGATGGGGGGAGATTCAGTAATAGCGAAGCAAGTTAAGGATCAAAATTAAAATAGATGAATTATCAGTATAGAAAATAAGAGATATAGACTAACAGTACAATAAGAATCAGAAGTAGAATTCATTAGAAAAGAAAAAGTACACCTAGTAATCATTGATCTTAGACAAAGTCAGACTTAAAGATTCAATCTTAGATAAATCTACATTATATCTCACCCATATTAATATTGTTTTAGATGCATGCTTACATACGGGAAAATGACTATCTATGTATGTATATACAAACATGTGTGAATATATGTGGGTATATGTGTATGGATATTCATGTATTTTTATATATAGATATATGCATATGTATGGGTTGATATGAATATATATATGTAAATCTGTATCTCTCTATATCTATATCTATATATATTGTAAATTGCTTGGGAGAAATGAGATAAAAAGGGGAAAAAAAGAATAAAGTAAAAAGTGCCCAGCAGAAACCCCCAGAGGACAAAAAAAAAAACCAACTTGCAAGGAAACAAAGGAAAAATAGACATTCATGAATATAATCACTATTATTATATATGTTTTTTTTAAATGGAAATGTATTGTTATATCCTCCCTGATGTACTACTGGATATATGATAATTTTTTTTTTTTTAATTTTCCTTTTTTGTCTTTATTCTATTCAGTTAATTTAAAAAAAAAAGGTTTTTTTAAATGAAGCTGAGAAAAGGAAGACTCCTCTGAAAGATGGAAAGATGTTTGGCTGAAAAAAGGACCAATTTTGTCCTGAAGGTTTTCTACTTGATACTTTTCTTGGTCATTGAGATTACTTTAACTTGAACTTCCGGCCAAGATGGCGGAGAGGAAATACACTTCTGTGTAACCTCCGTGTTTTTCTCTCACTATTCATTTCATTTCATGCCTCTGAATTAATGCTTGACTGAAAAAAAATCATACAATTACTTACCAAGAGAAACCATCTTTGAGACTCGTCAAGAAAGGTCTGTTTTTGCGCGAGGGCAGGGACGGTATTTGGAAGCAGTCTGCGGGCAGCAGCAGCTGCAACCAGAGCACAGATAGCAGCTCAGAACCGGGTAGAGCGGAGAGGGGGTAGGGCGCGATCGCAGCCGTCTCTGCGGGGAGAGCTTTGCTACAGGAGCAAGTCAGCAGCCCAGCAGAGAAGCTAAAAACACCGGGGGTGAAGAATACAACCCCAAACAGCTGGAGTCTCTCGGGACCTGGCCACCCCTCCCCCACAGTGTCTTAGCCCGCTCGGATCTCAGAGCGCTCGGATCTCAGCGCGCAGGCGCCATAGCACAGTAGGACCCGTGCCTCACGAATACCCTGCCCCTCCCCCAAAGAAAGCAGCCTCCATTCAAGGGGTTTTTTTTTCCTTCTGTTTCTTTGATAGTTTGTCTTTGATAAATAGACAGAATGAGCAAGAAACTGAAAAAGAATTTAACCCTGGACAGCTTTTATACAGATAAAGAGCAGACTCCAAACCCTGAGGAGACTAAAAACAAACAGTCCCCAGGTGAATCCCCAAAGGAGGAGACCTCATGTCCCTCAGCACAGATGAATCTCATGGAGGAAATTAAAAAGGCTCTCACAAGGGAGCTAGAAGAAAAATGGGAAAAGGAGAGGGAGGCTCTGCAAAAGGAGAGGGAGGCTTGGCAAAAGAGCCTGGAGAAGTCAGTTAAAGAGAGAGTGGATAAAGAAACCAAATCCTTGAAAAATAGGATTGGTGAACTGGAAAACAAAATTGGCGAAATGGAAAAAAATTCCACAGAACAAAAGAACTCAATTGGACAATTAGAAAAAGATCTTAAAAAAGTGAGTGAAGAAAATACCTCACTGAAAATCAGGGTCGAACAATTGGAATTGAATGACTCGAGGAGACAAGAAGAATCAGTCAAGCAAATCCAAAAAAATCAAACAATGGAAAAGGATGTGAAATACCTTCTGGGGAAGACAACAGACCTGGAAAACAGATCCAGGAGAGACAATCTGAGAATCATCGGACTTCCAGAAAAGTATGATGAAAAAAAGAGCCTGGACACTATCTTCCAGGAAATTATCAAAGAGAACTGCCCAGAAGTCATAGGAACAGAGGAAAAAATAAACATTGAAAGGATTCATCGATCCCCTACTGAAAGGGATCCTAAAATCAAAACACCAAGGAATATAGTGGCCAAATGCCAGAACCCTCAGGCAAAGGAAAAAATACTGCAAGAGGCTAGAAAAACCCAATTCAAGTATCAAGGAGCCACAATAAGGATCACCCAGGATCTGGCAGCATCCACATTAAAGGATCAAAGGGCCTGGAATATGATA
The DNA here is from genome assembly GCF_016432865.1 of Antechinus flavipes. Taxonomy (NCBI): domain Eukaryota; kingdom Metazoa; phylum Chordata; class Mammalia; order Dasyuromorphia; family Dasyuridae; genus Antechinus; species Antechinus flavipes. The sequence continues at coordinate 184,841,554 of NC_067399.1, read as the reverse complement.
TTCCGAAAGGCTAAGGAACTTGGTATGCAACCAAAAATAACTTACCCAGCAAGACTAAGCATCTTTTTCCAGGGAAGAAGATGGACATTCAACGAAATAAGCAAATTTCATCTATTTCTGATGAAAAAGCCAGAACTTAACAAAAAATTTGATCTACAAGCACAGAACTCAAGAGAAATCTAAAAAGGTAAAGATTAATCTTGGGAACTATATTTCGGCTGTAAAGATGTATAAAGAATACATGTATACCTTGTTCTAGAAACTAGATGTGGAAAGGACATTGTACTAGAAAAAAGGGAAAGTGGGGGTACTACATTTCATGAAGAGGCAAAGAAAACCTAGTATATCTGAGAGAAAGAATGGAGAGGGATGAAAATAGTGAGTATTTTACTGCTTTCAGAATTGGCATTAAGAGAAGAATTTTAGACATATTCAATCTATGGTGAAACTTCTCCCACCTCATTGAAAAGTGAGAAGGGAAAAGTGAAAAAGGAAGGAATAAGCTAAGTGGAAGGGAATACGGTAACTGGGAGGGAAAGGGGCAAGTTGGGGGGGGGGGAACTCTAAGGGGGTGAGAGGGATACTGAAAAAGGGAGGGCTGTGAGAAGCAAGGGGAGCTCACAAGCTTAATACTGGGAAGGGGGGTAAGGGAGTAAGAAGGGAGAAAAGCATAAACCGGGGTTAACAAGATGGCAAGTAATACAGAATTGGTCATTTTAACCATAAATGTGAACGGGGTAAACTCCTCTATAAAGAGGAAGCGGTTAGCAGAATGGATTAAAAGCCAGAATCCTACAATATGTTGTATACAGGAAACACACCTGAAGCGGGGTGATACATGCAGGTTAAAGGTAAAAGGTTGGAGCAAAACCTACTATGCTTCAGGTGAAGCCAAATAAGCAGGGGTAGCCATCCTGATCTCAGATCAAGCTAAAGCAAAAATTGATCTAATCAAAAGAGATAAGGAAGGGCACTATATCTTGCTAAAGGGTAGAATGAATAATGAAGAAGTATCTATATTAAATATATATGCACCAAGTAGTGTAGCATCTAAATTCTTAAAAGAGAAATTAAGAGAGCTGCAAGAAGAAATAGACAGTAAAACTATAATAGTGAGAGATCTCAACCTTGCACTCTCAGAATTAGATAAATCAAACCACAAAATAAATAAGAAAGAAGTCAAAGAGATAAATAGAATACTAGAAAAATTAGATATGATAGATCTCTGGAGAAAATGTAATGGGGACAGAAAGGAGTAAACCTTCTTTTCAGCAGTTCATGTAACTTATACAAAAATTGATCATATATTAGGACATAAAAACCTCAAACTCAAATGCAGTAAGGCAGAAATAGTGAATGCATCCTTTTCAGACCATGATGCATTGAAAATTACATTCAATAAAAAGCCACAGGAAAGTAGACCAAAAAATAATTGGAAACTAAATAATCTCATACTAAAGAATGATTGGGTGAAACAGCAAATTATAGACATAATTAATAACTTCATCCAAGAAAATGATAATAATGAGACATCATACCAAAATGTATGGGATGCAGCCAAAGCGGTAATAAGGGGAAATCTCATATCTCTAGAGGCCTATTTGTATAAAATAGAGAAAGAGAAGGTCAATGAATTGGGCTTGCAATTAAAAATGCTAGAAAAGGAACAAATTAAAAACCCCCAATCAAACACTAAACTTGAAATTCAAAAAATAAAAGGAGAGATCAATAAAATTGAAAGTAAAAAAACTATTGAATTAATTAATAAAACTAAGAGTTGGTTCTATGAAAAAACCAGCAAAATAGACAAACCCTTAGTAAATCTGATTAAAAAAAGGAAAGAGGAAAATCAAATTGTTAGTCTTAAAAATGAAAAGGGAGAACTCACCACTAACGAAGAGGAAATTAGAGCAATAATTAGGAGTTACTTTGCCCAACTTTACGCCAATAAATTCGACAACTTAAATGAAATAGAAGAATACCTCCAAAAATATAGCTTGCCTAAACTAACAGAGGAAGAAGTAAATATCCTAAACACTCCTATCTCAGAAAAAGAAATAGACCAAACTATCAATCAACTCCCTAAGAAAAAAACCCCAGGACCAGATGGATTTACATCTGAATTCTATCAAACATTTAAAGATCAATTAACTCCAATGCTAAATAAACTATTTGAAGAAGTAGGGATTGAAGGAGTCCTACCAAACTCCTTTTATGACACAGATATGGTATTTCAGTACCAGGTAGGCTGAAAACAGAGAAAGAAAATTATAGACCAATCTCCCTAATGAATATTGATGCTAAAATCTTAAATAAAATATTAGCAAAAAGATTACAGAAAATCATCCCCAGGATAATACACTATGACCAAGTAGGATTTATACCAGGAATGCAGGGCTGGTTCAATATTAGGAAAACTATTAACATAATTGACTATATCAACAACCAACCAAACAAAAACCATATGATCATCTCAATAGATGCAGAAAAAGCATTTGATAAAATCCAACAACCATTCCTAATAAAAACACTTGAGAGCATAGGAATAAAAGGACTTTTCCTTAAAATAGTTAGGAGCATATATTTTAAACCTTCAGTAAGCATCATATGCAATGGGGAAAAACTGGAACCTTTCCCGGTAAGATCTGGAGTGAAGCAAGGTTGCCCACTATCACCATTATTATTCAATATTGTATTAGAAACACTGGCCTCTGCAATAAGAGTCGAGAAAGAGATTAAAGGAATTAGAGTAGGTAATGAGGAAACCAAACTATCACTCTTTGCAGATGATATGATGGTATACCTAGAAAACCCCAGAGATTCTACTAAAAAGCTATTAGAAATAATTCATAATTTTAGCAAAGTAGCAGGATACAAAATAAATCCCCATAAATCCTCAGCATTCTTATATACCACCAACAAAATCCAAGAGCAAGAGATACAAAGAGAAATTCCATTCAAAATAACTGTTGATAGCATAAAATATTTGGGAATCTACCTACCAAAGGAAAGTCAGGAATTATATGAGCAAAATTACAAAAAAGTTTTCACACAAATAAAGTCAGACTTAAATAATTGGAAAAATATTAAGTGCTCTTGGATAGGCCGAGCAAATATAATAAAGATGACAATACTCCCTAAACTAATCTATTTATTTAGTGCTATACCAATCAGACTTCCAAGAGAATATTTTAATGATTTAGAAAAAATAACAACAAAATTCATATGGAACAATAAAAAGTCGAGAATCTCAAGGGAATTAATGAAAAAAAAATCAAATGAAGGTGGTCTAGCTGTACCTGATCTAAAATTATATTATAAAGCAGCAGTCACCAAAACCATCTGGTATTGGCTTAGAAATAGATGAGTTGATCAGTGGAAAAGGTTAGGTTCACAAGACAGAATAGTCAACTATAACAATCTAGTGTTTGACAAACCCAAAGATTCTAAATTTTGGGATAAGATTTCATTATTTGATAAAAACTGCTGGGATAACTGGAAATTAGTATGGCAGAAATTAGGCAAGGACCCACACTTAACACCACATACCAAGATAAGATCAAAATGGGTCCATGACCTAGGCATAAAGAACGAGATTATAAATAAATTAGAGGAACATAGGATAGTTTATCTCTCAGACTTGTGGAGGAGAAAGAAATTTGTGACCAAAGATGAACTAGAGACCATTACCAATCACAAAATAGAAAATTTTGATTATATCAAACTAAAAAGCCTTTGTACAAACAGAACGAATGCAAACAAGATTAGTAGGGAAGTAACAAACTGAGAAAACATCTTTACAATTAAAGGTTCTGATAAAGGCCTCATTTCCAAAATATATAGAGAACTGACTCAAATTTATAAAAAATCAAGCCATTCTCCAATTGATAAATGGTCAAAGGATATGAACAGACAATTTTCAGATGAAGAAATTGAAACTATTACCACTCACATGAAAGAGTGTTCCAAATCACTATTGATCAGAGAAATGCAAATTAAGACAACTCTGAGATATCACTACACACCTGTCAGATTGGCTAAGATGACAGGAAAAAATAATGATGAATGTTGGAGGGGATGCGGGAAAACGGGGACACTGATGCATTGTTGGTGGAGTTGTGAACGAATCCAGCCATTCTGGAGAGCGATCTGGAATTATGCCCAAAAAGTTATCAAACTGTGCATACCCTTTGATCCAGCAGTGTTTCTATTGGGCTTATACCCCAAAGAGATACTAAAAAAGGGAAGGGGACCTGTATGTGCCAAAATGTTTGTGGCAGCCCTGTTTGTAGTGGCTAGAAACTGGAAAATGAATGGATGCCCATCAATTGGAGAATGGCTGGGTAAATTGTGGTATATGAATGTTATGGAATATTATTGCTCTGTAAGGAATGACCAGCAGGATGAATACAGAGAGGCTTGGAGAGACCTACATGGACTGATGCTAAGTGAGATGAGCAGAACCAGGAGATCATTATACACTTCGACAACGATATTGTATGAGGATGTGTTCTGATGGAAGTGGATTTCTCTGACAAAGAGACTTAACTGAGTTTCATTGGAGAAATGATGGACAGAAACAGCTACACCCAAAGAAGGAATACTGGGAAATGAATGTGAACTATTTGCATTTTTGATTTTCTTCCCGAGTTATTTTTACCTTCTGAATCCAATTCTCCCTGTGCAACAAGAGAACTGTTCGGTTCTGCAAATATGTATTGTATCTAGGATATACTGCAACATATTTAACATATATAGGACTGCTTGCCATCCTGGGGGGGGGGAGGAGGGAGGGAGGGGAAAAAACGAAACATAAGTGATTGCAAGGGATAATGTCGTGTAAAAATTATCCTGGCATGGATTCTGTCAATACAAAGTTATTATTAAATAAAATAAAATTTAAGAAAAAAAAGAGATTACTTTAACTCTCTTTACAATTTGAAGTCCTATTAATGATGAATGCATTTTTTTGCATAGTAGTAAAACTAAGTACATAGTAAAACTAAATATTTTATACCTTAGGATAAAATAGTACTCTGTTATCACTATATACTGTATAAGTACAAATCTCCTCTCTTCTATTTTCGCTCACTGATTTTGAAGACTTCTCAACAAAAGAACACCTTATCAACTATTAAGAATTGAAAGGTTGGCTTAAAAAAACCAAACAAACAAATGGTATATCATAGGCAAATAGGACTTCTTAACTGGTCTTTTAAAAGTTTTTTGTATTCTTTAAAATCACTTTTAACTTCTGACATAAAGACCAATATGCTTTTCTCTCTCTCCCCTTAAGATAATGGTAGCCTTTTCCAATTTACTGGCAATCTGTGATGAGTAAACTATTCATCCCTAAGTATTAGCTATCTCCCAAATTTATTGAATATCTCAGATGAAGAAATTACTTTTATTCTTGTCAAGTTTATGTCCTTTATATGTGCACTTAATCCTACCTATGAAAATTTATCTCAATTATTTTTGTGTTATACGTCATACTTTTCTAAAAAGAGACAGTTATAGAGTTAATATTGTGCAAAATGTCAAAGTTTAGGTAACAATCTCATAAGAATAGTAATTTCAAATGTCAGGACATTTTAAAGAATACATTTGTTAAACTCTTCAAGCCCCATTTCACCACTTCCTTAAATTATTGTCTCTTGAGCCTGGTCAAAGTTGAATTCAAGAAATAGTTGTTGCAACTGTGCAGCTGGATGGCACAGTGGATAGAATGTTGGCCCTGAAGTCAGGAAGATCTGAGTTCAAATCCGGCCTCAGACATTTAATACTTCCTACTATGTGGACCCTGGGCAAGTCACTTAACCCCAATTGCCTCAGCAAAAAAAGGAAAGGAAGGAAGGAAGGAAGGAAGGAAGGAAGGGAAGAAGGAAAGAAAAGAAAATGACAAAAAGTTGTAGCTGTAATTTGAATCATTACATAGTGTATAGAGATAAAGACCTAGGATCAAGAAAAGCTGGATTCAAATCTGGCCTCAGACACTTACCTGTGTGATGCTGGGTAAATCCTTTAAGCCCTGTCTATGTCAATTTCCTCAAATATAAAATAGGAATCATAATAGTATCTATCTCCTAGAATTATTATGAGGATCAAATGAGATAATATGCATAAAGTGCTTAGCATTGTACCTGGAACATAGGAGATACAATAGATACTTGTTATTTTCTCTTTTTTCTATCCCAATTACTTCAGGGAAGGATCCTTATTAGACTGATCAGTAAACAAGACCCTAAGGTGGATTACAATCTGGTTGACCATTTATTAAAAATCATTTTAAAAGATTTCAGCAAAGGAATAAAATTATTAATGAAGTTCTGATAAAGTTTCTTATTCAGATAGTACCAAGGACTTCAGACTAAAATATTATTCTAATATTATTTCATCTTTATATAACCTAGAGGAGCCAATAGAGTACAAATAGTTTTTTGATACTTAACTTTAAAGCAATTCCTTGTACAAAAGGGAATAAAAGAAAAAGGGCCACTCAATATATTACTTACGGCAATGTAGTCAATATATTGAATATTTGATTGACTATAACAATTGACATACATAAATGTGATTGCCAATGTATTGATAATTCACTGGGCTTCTCTCAATCCAAAACATGTTCTCATTGTGTTTGATATTTTCTTTGGTTTTCCCATGTCACCTATCTCAGTGTGTGGATTAGACATTTGGGTCACACTCTGTTCCAAAAATCCTGGATGACATAGGTAGCCCCTTTTTTTGTTCGGGTACTTCAGCAATTGCTAAACTCCACCTTCTGCTGGAATTGCTTAGTTTTGTGACTCCTGTTGTGACTCAGACTTTTACTATCTAGGGTTATATTGGATCAGGGTTAGCCGGATATTTTTTGACACTACTACTACTCTGAATCTGGGATGCTGCTTCTACTATTTTTTGTTCTATCCCTTTTGGACCCTACTAGGAGATGGGGGAGCATTTTAGCATGGGCTACTCTATGTTCTTCTTGAGATCTTTGTCTTTCTTCCATTTCCTTTAGAGTCAATGCTCTGTCTGGTCTTTCTCCCAGTTCAATGGGTCTTTGGGCATTCACCTGACTGTGAATCAGTGTGATTCACACTGCACTGTGCTTTCTAACCACTTTCATTTCTCCTCATTCAGTTTTTCCATAGAATTCTGTCAATCATTTTTGGAGTTCTGGACTAGGTGGAAGATTAAATAGTTAATTCTCCTTGGTTTCTTTATCTTAGATGTCTACTGGGCTATTTGTCAAGGATTTGAGATTCTCTGTGATCTAACACTCCTGCTGTTTAAATTACATAAAACATAGAATCTTCCTCTTCTTATATTTGTATATTATTCCTCTTCTAATTCTGATTCATTTCTTCTTTCCTCTTGAGTTGTATTCATTTTTCTTATTTATCAATAGAATTCCTATCATCACATATTTCTCACTTCCTTTCTGTATTTTTATCTGTCTATGCACTGTCTAGCTTTATTTCTATATCTCGTCTCTCTCTCACTTTTCTGGTTTTTCTCCTACTAAGCTATGAATGTGTTTATTTCATCTATATTCTAAAAGCAAAGATAAAAATATAGCCATTACCATGATCCTATAACCATTTTAAAGTATCTTATTCCTCTCCTCATTCATTAATTTCTTAAGAAATTTCTTAAGAAAATATCTGTACTCTTTTCTTCATTTCTTTTTCATTCACTCACTAATCAGTCTCTTGTGGTCTAACTTTCTTTGTCAATAGAGTATTCAAACTATTCCCTTCCATGTCACCAATGAGTCTCTTTTATATTTTATTCTCTTTAAATATATTGTGCCATGTGGTACTGTGTGTGGTGAGCTTTTTCTTCTCAAAACACAGTCAGGTGATAAAAGTTCAGATCTTTTATTATTTCCAATATAGCCCGGTTAGCTTAGAGGCCTAGCTCTCTGCTTGGTTCCAAGAGCTCTCTCCAAATGTCTTTAAATCCAAAGGTCTGGTCCTTCAGCCTCTGCCTCTGCTTTCTTCAGCCTCCAGCCAGCTCCAGTCTTCATGTCATTCCGGTGAAATCTCGACTTGTAGCGTCTTCCTCTGAAGAACTCTCCGACTGGCCCATTGGCCTATTTATGCTCCTTCCAGAGAGAGGGATTATGGGTTTTCTCCCATAGTGCTCTCTGTCCCAAAGAGCTTCAGGGGAGGTATGAACTCATTGAACTCCAATGAGTAAAGGTGTGAACACACCTAAGTAGAATTAGTTCTACTTAGTACCTTGTTTCAGGTTCTGCCCAAAACATCTTCTTGTAAGATTAGATCAACTCTAATTAGTTAGCAGTTAGTAAGGATTCCAACATCTCCCCCTTTCTTTTGTTTTAAAACATAGGGGGTTTCTGAGGGGGTACACATAAATCCATCAATATGGGCCAGAACTTTGTAACAGATATACATGGTATACATAAATCCATCAATATGGGAGGCATTATACATAATTTACATAAGCACATAGCAATATAACAATAAATCAACCTGAAAATTTACACATGTCCATAAGTCCTAGAAATAGTCCATAAGCAATCATACACTGTTATGGGATAATAAATCTGTTCTGAACTCTCTGCATACTGACCTTCTCCAGTTAGTTGGTCAAAAGCAACTTGTACAATAGCTCCTGTTTGCCTATTGCGTTGGGCTTGAATCCTACATAATTCACGAAACTCTGAAAGCCACAATAAATTTTGTCCCGGTTCTAGACAAGTTTTCACTATGGATTTCCAGTCATTCGGGGTTAGGATTTCATAAGACAAATTATCCAGTAACATCTTCACATAAGATGATGTAGCCCCATAAAGAGTGCAACCCTTTTTCAAATCTTTGATTTTTCCCAAATTAAAAGGAGTGTATCTTCTCCCTTTTTGACCTGAGGAGTTGAGCTCTTCAATCACAGGATATGTATTTATAAAATCAGATATATCTTCTCCTTCATTTTTTGCTTTAATAAATGCTTTTTCTAATCTTGTCAAATTCTGCTTTATAGGAGAAGCTGACTGTGTTTCTGCCTCTCTCCCTTCCCCTTGTTCCACCCATGAAGGGTTAATTGCGGGGGGAGGGTCATGAGATGTGGAATCACCTAATTCCTCCTGCTGTGAAGTATCATACTCAGAATTGTAATTAAATCCATTCTCATCTGATTCGTCCTCCTTTTCACCTAGTAAAGTTGGCACTTCTTCCTCCTGTACTTTCCTTTTCATCATTCTATCACTTAAATAACTTCTTATAGCCAATTGTATTACATTATATGTATTAATTATTGAGTTAGGCCCATTTTTATCATAGAATTGACAAAGATCCTTTCCAACCAATTTCCATTCATTTAGATCTAATTCCTTATCAAGAGAGAAACAAGGGCATATGTCCTTTACAGTTTGTAAAAGTTCAGTGATTTGCTGTAAACTTATAATTAAACCTTGGCTTTCCATAACTTTGACAATGCTCTCTAAACATTTTCCTTGAACAGAAACAGGCTGTTTTCTAAATATCTGTCCCATCTTAGCTGAAATTCTACTTTAACTCTTCTAACAAAATTTCTTTGTTGCACTCACCCTAATTTCTGGGTTGAAGTCTTTTCCACTGGATCAGGATCAGAGGCTTTTCCACTTGAATCAGGATCGGAGCTTTTCCACTGAAATCCACTGAGGGGTCTGTTTGTAGGATTCCAACAACTGTGGACTGCATTCTCTCTCTCTCTCTCTGTCTCTTTCTAATATATATAGATATAGATATACATAGATATAGATATACATAGATATAGATATACATAGATATAGATATATACAAAACTTGTCACACTATGACTTCTAGCTTATTGTATCTTTAAAGATTTCCTTTTATCTTTATGAGTATTTCTTCTGCATCTTTTCACATATCACATTGAGACAGTGAGATGTACTGGATCTGGAGTTAAGGATGACCTGAGTTCAAATATAGTCTAAACCCTTTATAGCTATATGATTCTCTGTCTAACTAAGTTTCCTCAAGTGTAAAATGGGCATAATAATAATACCCAGCTCATTGAATAATTGGGAAGATCAAATGATATAATATTTGTGAAGGACTTAGCACAGTATTTAGTACATAGTAGATCCTATATAAATGCTTATTCTGTTTCCTTCCCCTCACCCATTGTCCTTCCAGGCTTTAAATGTGAGCCTTCTAAGAAAATGGAAACTGAATGGGTGCCCATCAGTTGGAGAATGGCTGGATAAGTTATGGAATATGAATATTATGGAATATTATTGTTCTGTAAGAAATGATCAGTGGGACGATTTCAGAGAGGCCTAGAGAGACTTACATGAACTGATGCTGAGTAAAAGGAACAGAACCAGGAGATCATTGTACATGGCAACAACAAGATAATAAATATAATGATCAATTCTGATGGATTTGGATCATTTTCTACCTTCAATATATGTTCTTATTCTATCTTTACTTCATTTGATCATATTACTTCTAGTCACTCATGCTCACAGATTCAAGGATATCAATGACCCCTCTCTATCTCTCACCCACTTAGCATAATTAGCTTCTTCTACTAGGTATCTCACATGTACCTCCTCTTCTTAACTCTCACTAAAACTAGTTCAGTTTTTTAATCTACTTTGTTTAAAGCAGTGATATCAAACACACAGCCCACAATCCTCCTGAGTATAGTCCGAATCAGATAAAAATGGAATTGTGAAATGTTTAACAAAATTAAAATATGACAAAGTTAAAATAAATAAATGGCTTTCCAAATTGATGTGTGGCTTACAGGGATCCCTTTGTATCTTTTACTGGGATTCATTTCTATTGAGTTTGACACCATTAGTTTAGACCCCTATAACAGACTTTTAATTAGCTTTCATTGCCTGAGTATATTCTATGTTCAGAATCTAACATAAGGTTCTTGTATACAAGACGCTTAATAAATGTTAATTAATATCAGTCACAGAATTTGAGGTCTACAAGAGACCTCAAAAGCCATTTAGTTCAAACCATGCACAAAAGGAATTATCACTATAACATGTGTCAATAGTTGATCATTCATTATCTAACTCGATATATTTGACATCTCTGTCTTTGTGTTTCTATGTCTCTATGTATTCTGTGCCACATTCCTTTAATTTTCCCACATAGATTTCTAAGTTTCACAGCCTCTGAAGCCTCTTTCATCCTTTCTCTATCTCACTGTCACCTTTTAGATGTCCCACAAGATCTAGAAATTAAAGATTAGGGGAAGTTTCTTGCCTGTGCATAATTCTTAAAAAAAAAAAAGATAAAAACAAATCAGGGAAATTATGCTAATTCTCTAAACATTTTCCTTGAACAGAAACAGGCTGTTTTCTAAATATCTGTCCCATCTTAGCTGAAATTCTACTTTAACTCTTCTAACAAAATTTCTTTGTTGCACTCACCCTAATTTCTGGGTTGAAGTCTTTTCCACTGGATCAGGATCAGAGGCTTTTCCACTTGAATCAGGATCGGGGCTTTTCCACTTGAATCAGGATCGAGGCTTTTCCACTTGAATCAGGATCGGGGCTTTTCCACTTGAATCAGGATCGGAGCTTTTCCACTGAAATCCACTGAGGGGTCTGTTTGTAGGATTCCAACAACTGTGGACTGCATTCTCTCTCTCTCTCTTTCTCTCTCTCTCTGTCTCTTTCTAATATATATATAGATATAGATATACATAGATATAGATATATACAAAACTTGTCACACTATGACTTCTAGCTTATTGTATCTTTAAAGATTTCCTTTTATCTTTATGAGTATTTCTTCTGCATCTTTTCACATATCACATTGAGACAGTGAGATGTACTGGATCTGGAGTTAAGGATGACCTGAGTTCAAATATAGTCTGAACCCTTTATAGCTATATGATTCTCTGGCTAACTAAGTTTCCTCAAGTGTAAAATGGGCATAATAATAATACCCAGCTCATTGAATAATTGGGAAGATCAAATGATATAATATTTGTGAAGGACTTAGCACAGTATTTAGTACATAGTAGATCCTATATAAATGCTTATTCTGTTTCCTTCCCCTCACCCATTGTCCTTCCAGGCTTTAAATGTGAGCCTTCTAAGAAAATGGAAACTGAATGGGTGCCCATCAGTTGGAGAATGGCTGGATAAGTTATGGAATATGAATATTATGGAATATTATTGTTCTGTAAGAAATGATCAGTGGGACGATTTCAGAGAGGCCTAGAGAGACTTACATGAACTGATGCTGAGTAAAATGAACAGAACCAGGAGATCATTGTACATGGCAACAACAAGATAATAAATATAATGATCAATTCTGATGGATTTGGATCATTTTCTACCTTCAATATATGTTCTTATTCTATCTTTACTTCATTTGATCATATTACTTCTAGTCACTCATGCTCACAGATTCAAGGATATCAATGACCCCTCTCTATCTCTCACCCACTTAGCATAATTAGCTTCTTCTACTAGGTATCTCACATGTACCTCCTCTTCTTAACTCTCACTAAAACTAGTTCAGTTTTTTAATCTATTTTGTTTAAAGCAGTGATATCAAACACACAGCCCACAATCCTCCTGAGTATAGTCCGAATCAGATAAAAATGGAATTGTGAAATGTTTAACAAAATTAAAATATGACAAAGTTAAAATAAATAAATGGCTTTCCAAATTGATGTGTGGCTTACAGGGATCCCTTTGTATCTTTTACTGGGATTCATTTCTATTGAGTTTGACACCATTAGTTTAGACCCCTATAACAGACTTTTAATTAGCTTTCATTGCCTGAGTATATTCTATGTTCAGAATCTAACATAAGGTTCTTGTATACAAGACGCTTAATAAATGTTAATTAATATCAGTCACAGAATTTGAGGTCTACAAGAGACCTCAAAAGCCATTTAGTTCAAACCATGCACAAAAGGAATTATCACTATAACATGTGTCAATAGTTGATCATTCATTATCTAACTCGATATATTTGACATCTCTGTCTTTGTGTTTCTATGTCTCTATGTATTCTGTGCCACATTCCTTTAATTTTCCCACATAGATTTCTAAGTTTCACAGCCTCTGAAGCCTCTTTCATCCTTTCTCTATCTCACTGTCACCTTTTAGATGTCCCACAAGATCTAGAAATTAAAGATTAGGGAAGTTTCTTGCCTGTGCATAATTCTTAAAAAAAAAAAAGATAAAAACAAATCAGGGAAATTATGCTAATTCTCTAAACATTTATCTGGACCAATTACCAATAACAAACTACTTTTTTTTCTCCTTAAAGGAAAAATATTTAAAATATCTTTTTCTTCTCTCTCCATGTTTCATAATATAATAGGGTCATGGATTTAGAATTGTAAGCAATCAGAAAGATTTACTTCATCTTGCTCATTTTGTAAATAAGGTTTAGAATTGACTTGCCTCAAGGTTACACAAGTAGTAAATGACTACTGTAAAATTTGAACCTAAGTTCTTTGATTGTCAAGTCTATATTTTTTTTCTCCAGGACCATAAACACACATTTAAATTGACCAATTCAATTCAAAACATAGTTTTTAGCTTTTCATTTTATAATGTTAGATCAAAACATAAAAATAAATCATTAACATTATAACTGATTTGTTTATGATTAGAGTAATATTAGTTAAATAAAACAGAGGAAATACACTTAAGGTATCATTTGATAGATTTTTGTGAGAAATCTTCTTAATTTCACATCTTAAATTTCAAATTTATTTCCTGAATAGATTTTTTTCAAATCTAAGTTTTAAACCATTCAGTATCTTTTAAAACATTGAATTTTTTTTCATAAAGAAATAGGATCCTGAGTTTTTCTTAAAGACAAAACAAAACTCCTCAACAGCATTTTAGTCTCCTTAAAATGCATTAAATTCTATCCTTGCAGAACAAATGTGTTATTTAAGTACACTTGGAAATGCTACATTTTTTTTTCCTGAACTCTAAGTATGTAGTTTTCATTACTAGAATAGAATCACAGTTCTGCTAAACTGTGCCTTTAAACTCCTGAAGGGCAAAAGAATAACATTTTTATTTAACCTTTCATTATTATAAACTTCTTCATTGGACCCAAAGTGATATTTGATGGCTTAAAACAATACTGGATTAGGAAGAACAAAAACCTAACATTTTTATTTAACTTCTGTTGACTTCTTCATTCTTCAAAGCATAAAAGAAAAAATGAGCTGAGAAACTGTGTACAACAGCTTAAGGGCTTTTAATAGCAGTTTTTTGAGGGTAGAGAAAAATGATATTATTTAACTTTTCATGGTTTTCAGATGCCTCCTGAAATGAAAAAAATATTTCAAATTTATTCACATACTTTAAATACGTTTGTTATAGACTTCAGTGTTCCTCTTAGAATTCATTATTTAAAATATTGGGATGATATGGGACAACTAGATGGTGCAGTGGATGAGTGGATTGTGGGGTCCTAAAATCAAGAAGTCATATTTTCACCCACTATGTGATCATGAGCAAGTCACTTAACTTCTGTTTGGTTTCATTTCCTCATTTGTAAAATTAGCATAATAATATAATAGCTGTTACCAGATATTAGCTTTTTACCTCTACCAAGCACCTCACATCCATCTACAAAATGTTTTTTTTTTTCAGAATCAAATAACATTTGTTAAGTGTTGAACATGGTATTTGGAATGTTGTAAACACTATATAAATATTAACTATTATTATTGTTAAATAGGTAACCTATGGAATTGTGAAAGCTTTTTATATCCATTTAGATCTCTATTTGGTTTGGTAATGATCTTCCCATAAAGAATATAGAAGTGTGGACTTTTCCTGATTTCATATTCCAAGTATTCATTCTTCATCTACAATGATCAAGTTTCTTTCATCACTATTCTACACACACACACACACATATGTCAATATTCAACAACGGCAAAAACAAACACTAGATGATCCCCTCTGGTTTGGGTGTCTTCTAAGACACATCTGGTCTGATCTGATTCTGAGCACCTTTTTGGGAACTCTCTGGTTACATGTGTTAAATGTTTTGTTTAATGTTTTAACTGGACAATCTATGTGTGATCTTCGGTCTGTGTTCCATGTGGTTTATCTGTCTGTTTTGCTAATTTAAGAGCTCTGTTAAGTTTTAAGAACAATGATTAAGAAATTTGGGAATTGGTTAGTTCAATGTTGCAACTGTACTTAGTATAAAAATGTGCTTGTGATTTTAAACTTTTTAACTTGTTAAGACTGTCTGAAGCAGTTTTCAAAGCCAGCTAGTAGGATTTCTAGGGAAAGAGCAATAAAACCTTACCTGATTCAAATTCAAGCCTGGCTTAGCCTGGCCTAGGCAGATAGGACCTCTGGAGGACATAGGAGTTTATGCTAATTGATTTAAAACTCAGATAAGAGAAAACATTTCTTTAGGAATTTTAGGATGATCCTGAAATTGTGGGACATAATTTTATTATTGCCTTTGCATGATAGATTTATTCTGAGTATTCTTTTGGGCAGTTTTAAAATTTGTGGAAAATAATTTTACTGTTGCCTATGCAGGCTAGATTTGCTTATCTTTGAGTATAAGATGTTAAGAGCAATGGCTTGTTAAAGAGAAGTTCTGTTAACTTGCCTGAAAGGAGTCACATGCCTCGAATTAGGTAAAGTTTGTTACCTTCTGAAACTTTGGAAATTACTTTGGGTAATTTGTTAACATTATAAGTTATGCTTTAAATCCAGGTCTGCGAGACATGTGGGTTTTATGGAATCATTTAGCTATGTACTGTATTGTGAATCTTAGTTTTGAAGGCGATTTAGGAGAGACAAGTAGGAAAATTTGCATGTGGAAAAAAGTTAGGTGGCATAGGGAGAAATGGGATCCTCTGTCTTCAAAGATTAAGATTAAACTCACCCCCTTCATCTCCCTCTCCACAGCTCTTCCTCCAACCCCCCCCCCCTCCCCACTGCTTTCTGCTACTTTAAAGGTTGTAGGGTTGAGAATTGGTTAAAATATGTAGCAAGAGGGAAACAGAAAATTTAGCAGAGGGTCAGGAAGCATAGTGGAGTTAGGCGAAATGCCACATAGAATAGGGGAAGGGAGGAAGGGAGCCCCATGTGAAATTCCTTTCCCCCAATTAAGCTTGAATGGAAGGGTGACCACATGGAATCCTCTCCTTCCTCCCCCCCCCACCCCTCTATTAAGTGTGTTACAGCCAGTTTCTTCAAAGGCAAATGATTTCAAGAGATAGGCCTGCTTTTAAGTTAATTGACTGAATATTTGGGGTTTTTTTTTGATACATAATGGTGTCCTTGATTAAGGAATATGGTCATAACTGTGATCCATACTTTGGTAGGATTATTTCTAAAAGTTTAATATTTTGTAAGAATCTCTTGGATTCTTTAATGTGGTATTAGGATATACTGTATAGAATATTCTAAGTTTTAATTAAGTATATTGGGTCATCCTGAGGTCATTTAAAGGGCCTTGAAAATAATACTTTTTTTTCTTTGTCCTTTTGAAAATGTTTCTGTTATGGATAATATGCAATTTGGGATATTTGTCTATGTATTGGGTATTTTAAAAGCAAACTGATTTATATGTATAATGTACAATATCTATTTAGATATGAAAGATGTGAACTTATTTGGACAAATTTCTTACGGTTTACCTGTTTAGGATTTATCTGAAACTTTGGTTAATAAAATTTGTTATTGGAAATAAAATTTCTTAGGCTTATAGTTAATGATGTTTGGGAGTTTTAAAGTTCCACCCTCTGACAGTTAGTGGTGTAATTAACTGGAGTAAAAATTAATTAAAGCTATTTTATCCTTGTATATGCTGAAGGTTGAGTTTTAACTACTTGTTATGTTATAGTTATGTCCCTGCATTTTTTTCCTCCTGTGACTGATCAATGGTCAGTAAGAACTGTTAATGCAATTAAATTATGTCATACCTTGCTATTTTCAGTCTGATTTTGTGTAATCATTATATCCTAAATATTTAGGCAAATGAGTATTTTCCCTGGTCATTTATCTGTTATTGAATATTTATGTCTGTGGGTATTCAGGTTTTTAAAGATTTCTAAATAAGGAGAAAACAATTAGCACAGTGAGACCTAATTGCTATTTATTTGGGACTATAACTGACAGCCATTTGCTTGTCCTGTGAAGCAAACTCATCTCTTCACAAAGGAAGCTGCTAGCTCTTCACATTTTACAACAGTCTTGTGGACAAAGTCTTTCTATTTCAGACTGTTCTAACCTTTATTTGTTAGATTTATGGGTTTTTTTGTTTTGTTTTGTTTTAGATTTTGGTCAAATTATAGGTATTGACTTGCTTCTAGGACCTAGATCAGCTTTGATTGTCATCACGTTGTGCCACATCACACCCATCCTCTCCATGGATTGAGGGTCTCTGCCCATGCTCAGCCTGAAGCAGTTTTGAATGAGGGTTTGTCCCTTACCCCTGATGGACTCAAAGGACCTTGAAGTTTGGTATCAGGCCTCTAAAAGTGTGAGGTTTGCCTGCCTTGGTCTAACAGCCCGTCTGTTTCTCTGGGCAGGGACAGATGGAGCTACTCCAAGCCTCACCCTTCTCCCCTGGAGATGGTTGCCCCTCTGAATGGGCAGCACAACTGTCTTGAGCCCTGCTGCTCTATAAGCAGAGGCTGAGTTAAATGCACAAATGACTGCAGACCACTTAACTCACAGTGAACTGTCCATCTCAAACTGGATTCTCTGGCTGAGAGGCCCCAACTGCAGAGGACCTGACATGCTAGCAGCAGGGAGCCTTTGTATTGCCAATTAACTCTGGGGTTATCAGGGAGAGACTTGTCCTTGCCATAAGTCCTTGCATTTTTCTAGTTTTATTTTGGTTTATTTGCTTTACTAGGGTTGGTCAAAATTATGGAGCTAAGACCTACCAGGTACCTAGAGGAAGGTCATTCAATGATTTGAATATTCAGAAGAGAGAGAGTGTAAAATGTTGTGCCACAGTTCCCTTTTATTGTCCTGACTCAGTTTCCCTAAATTGTCCTGACTCAGTTTCTCTGAACTACTCTGCCTCATTTCCTAATTGTTCTGCAACACCACCCCTCCTTTTTAATCATGATGATCCAGATACGGAGAAACACCTTCTATCTTAGACATCATCCAGTACTTCCTTACTTATCAGAATGCCTCCCCCGAACACTGCCAGAATCAGATTTTTAGTCCCTGCTCCCGCTCTCAGAGCTCTGCCTCTGCCTCTGCCTCAGTCTATCCCTGTATCTGCGCCACATGAATATATATATATGCCATTGAGAAGTCATATTGTTTGCTGGATTCTTGAAGATGATAGTCTCATTCAGCCCTGGGACCATTTGGATCCATTTGGTCCCAGTAAATCTTTCCCTTTCAAATAAAATATAATTCTCTAATCTCTATGTTGCCTCAGTTTCTCTGGCATTACAAGACATTTATTATTCACTAACATGGTGTGAAGCATTCTGCTAGATTCTTGAGGATACCAAAATGACTAAAGGAGAGCCACTGTTCTCAAGGAATTTATAAACTAGACAGGACAATCAGAAGGCACAAAATATGACCGGTACAGCTATAATAAAAGTAAAATATAAGGAACTTGAGAAAGATAAGAATAAAAGTCTATGATGAGAGACCTGAGAAAGTAGATATTACATCTGAGTAGGGACATCAAGGATACCTGCATGACCTGAGCCTTGAAGGATGAATAGCATTATAACAGGATAAGTTGTATTCTCAAATTCTATATATCAATATAATGTAATCCTATGTCTGCATTAAACACTTCTTTCATGTCACAGCTGAAGATCTAAACTTAATTTTGAAGCTAGATAATATAGTAGATGGTGTGTTATTCCTGGAACTCAGGAAGTTTAAATCTGGCCTCAAACACTTCTTAGATGTATGACCCTGCTTAATCACTTAACTTCTGTCTGCCTTAAGTATAAAATACTTATAATAACAGCAGCTACCTCATTCTTGTGAGATTCAAATATGATAATGTTAATAAAGTGTTCGGTCTACTACCTGGTGTGTGTATATATATACTAGATGCTTAACAAATGCTTACTCTTCCTCTTCTTTACCTTTTATGTTAAGTAAGAGACAATAGAGGTCATTATACTCTCTAGTCACTGACAATCTGATTATTTGGTGTTATGTTATCAGACATTAAGAGTTAGATAATTCACATTACCTCTCTTAGTGAAGAATTTTCCTCTTGTAAGATGAGGAATTTGGATCAGTGGCCATCTAAAATCTTTTTCAACACGATGTCTGATTCTCTGAATTCTATGTGTGTGTGTGTATGTGTGTGTATCAAAAATTAAACATTGTAATTAAACATTTATTATGTATGAGGCATTCTTTTATATACTGGAAACATAAAGAAAGATAGAACATTCTGGCTGCCCTTAGGGAACTCATATTCTAATAGATGAGACAACATGTAAATAAGTATGTACATATAAGATCCATTCAGAATACCTACAAAGTACTTTTAATGAAGCTGAGGTCCAGTACCAAATGATGAGATTTGGTACCAAATGACAGAACAGGGGTTGCAATTCACAAGTGGAAAATTCAGAATGACCTTCTTGCCAAAAGGCACCTTTATGAGAAGAGGTTACGACAATATGAAGAAGTAAAATAAGCAACAGGGGTGATAATTATGTGATAGTATTGGCAAAGCATATTGTTAGCAAGGAAAGGGGTCTTGACAATTAGCAAGGGAACAGACAAGTACTGTAGGGGAATTCACAATTAATCAAGAGAAATGGAATAGCCATGAGGTGAGAGTATGATATTAACTATCCAGCTAAATCCTAAAAGTGTTAGTTAGCTATAGCAAGGAGAAAGACTCCATGAGCCATGGAGGTGAGATAGGGTAAGGAGAAAGCACCACAAGGGATGGGGAGGAAGGATGGGAGGAAAGTACCAGAGGCAGACTGCTATGGTGGACTAACTCAACAAGGATTCAGGGAAGACAGCAGAGGCCATGGGCAGATTTATATAGGAGAGTTTCACATCATAATGTGGCTTTTTGATTGGATATAGTAAGGGGGGCTTTTAGAAGATTTCCACAGAGGTGGGACTATAAGGCTGAGCTGATGATCCCTATCAGTGCCCTACCTTGCTTTATCCAAGAAGCATTATAATTTTATCAGCACTTCAGGCTTTCTCTGAAAACCCTACCTAGTTACCCAGGATCTCATTACTTTTATAATGGAAAGCTCTATTAATGGGAGTGACACTGGGAAAGGGCTTTTGTCAGAAGATGGGGTTTGAGAATCTAATTTTTCATAATTTAAAAATCCGCTGTTCAATTTACACCAAATAAAGAGTTAAAAATATTAAAGATTTTATATAACAAATAGATTAGTAATTCTTTAGATTTAATTCCTTACAATCTGTTTGTTACCATCCAATTCAACCATTAACTAAAAATAAGAAGTGTTTCTATACTAAGAAGAAAAAAAAGCTTTAAGAATTCTGTGAGTATTATAGGAGACTGTTGATGTGAGAAATAAAGTGTTTCAAGAAACAACGAGCTATATTACTCAAACAACAATACTAGATTTATTTTTCAGGACCATAGCTTAAACCAAAACTAAAAGCATCCTGACTCCCATTGATTAGACAACAATACTCCCCAGGCCAAGCCCCAATTGATCATTATTTGGGACCTAATTGATTTAGAATGAATGTGTGAATAGCAATCATTTCTGTTTGGGTTAGAAACTTTGAGAGTCTCCCTCTCTCAGATATATTTATTTAGATATTTTCTGACTGCATGAAAGAGGAGATTTTTTGTTTCAAATTCTATGTAGCTCTAATCACTAAATGGGTGTGGGTTTCAGTCAAACTGAGGCCTTAAAAAGGCCCAGGTCTTTTTTGTCTTTCATTGTTTCCAGGATCATCTCCAGAAACCCTGATCTATATCTAGCCATTGGATCCTGACCACTCTGAAGGGGAAAATGAAGCAGATGACCTTGTACAGCTCTCCCTCACTTAAAAACAATTACTTGCATGTCATGGCATCACCTTTCTAATATCATGACCCTCTTGCGGAAAAAATAATTATCATAATACAATTGTCAAAAGCAAGATTGTTACTTACTAGGATCTTTTTTTTTTTTTCTTGACCTACAGAAAGAGACCCATTAATGAAGGGAAATGTTTGAAAACCTAAAACATACTTTTTTTTTTTTTTTTTTTTTTTTTTTTTTTTGTTTTATGCTATGTCAAGTACAACACCATTGACAGAAAAAAATTCTACTCTGACAATTGACTCCATTGTTCTTTGTGCCAAAGTATACCATATTATCAGTAATGATTGCAAAACATGATGAGTTTCTGTTTTCTCAGATGTTGATATAATTGCAGAGAATAGTGTTAAGCTGAAGTGATACACTAAGGATTTGAGACCATAAAAAGGATTTGCCATAAAATGATGGCCATGAAAGAACTGAAGAATGAAGGGTTGAAAGGTCTTGGGAAGAACCTAGATCAGCATTAGGGACCATAAAATAAGGAATTATAAAAATATTACCAGATAATATAATTTTAAAATTCATGAACACAGCAAGAATGTGGCCATCTCTGTTTAGTTGCAGAGTATTAAATCATATGAATTGAGGGATTGTGAGATTTGATTATTTAAAAAGAGTATCAGTATATATGACAAAATCTTCAGTATTAGGTTAAGTGTTGTACTGGAGGCCTAGAATCAGAAAGACCTAAATCCATATGTAATCTCAGACAATCACTGACACATAACCGTGGACAAGTCACTTAATTTCCATTGACCTCATGATTCTCATCTGTAAAATGGGTATCATACTTCTTAAGGTTAGTGTGGAGATAAAATGAGATAATATTTTTAAAGTACTTAGCACAGATTTTTATAACTGCTTATTTATGGTTAACACTCTGTTAAAAATAATATATTTTTAAATAAAAGAGTTGTAGTAGACAGGTATAATGTCCTCTCATTGTGGGGGAGGGACTGGAAAAATCAGGAGATTTTCAAACTCAAAATGTTAAAAAAAATGAATATCAAAAGTATACATTCATAATTAGGGAAATGTTGTAATAGAGAGATTGATTTTGAGCCAGGCATTGAACTTATTAAGAAAAGGAGGAGGACAATATCTAAGGAATTTAATAGATTTGGTTACTAGGATTCAGGTTGGCCAGTTTATGTTCTTCTATTCATATTTTTTTAATACCCAAAACTAACTATTAAGTACAAGTCCTTTCAGATGATTTCAGATTTAAAAAAAAATTCTGCTTTATGTTCAGGGTATTGTTAAGCCAATTGCTTGCATGAAAATTATGAACCATTTAAGGCACCAGCAAATTCAGATATTTTTAGAGCAAATACATAAGGACATACAAATCATAAAGAGATTACTGAGAGATGCCATCAAGATTAATTTTGGTTCACAATTTGGGGCCATGGTTTAAATTGGCCATGATTTAATTGGCTTTGATGTTTTTGATAGTCATATTAACCTATATCTCATTCTAAACTTGTAGTACACTAAATCACCGAAAATAGTTTCACATTAATTGATGTTTGGACACTTATTCCCATCTTGTCTTTTTTATATCAAAGTGCAAAAGTTTGCATTTATCTTGAATTATATTACTTATTAATAGATCTAATTATTGAGTTCTTTTTGCATTTCTTTTTGAATCTCCTATTCAATTAATCAATAGACCTTTAGGAGTTTGGGAGTTTTCCTTTTTTAGAGGTATTTAAAGGGAGGTTGAATGGTCACTCGTTGAGCATATTGTAGCAGATACTTGCTCATGTACAATGGGCATCTTCACTTCTTCCCCAAATCCATGATTTTGTAATACTATGCCTGCCTACATATAAACTGCCCAGACACATAAAAGAGACACTAAAACTCTAATTTTGAAATCAGACAAGTTATGGAATTGCTAAAATAATGTTGGTTGTAGCAGAGATATAAATTTCTAATATATTCAGTTAATTCTCTATCCAAAGCTTGGTGTAACATGATAGGGGATATAGGCTTATAAAATTTATGTGGGAAGTTTACCTTTAAAAATTTAATAGGTTAAGGCATTGGGTTGAGGGAATTACAGATTAAATATTTAAATTTGTTTTCTCTTAGGAACATTTCTGCCTTGATGAGCAGTGAGGAAAATTTGAAAGGCATATTAATAACTTTAATATCTGCCTCTGGGTGGAATTTTCTTAAATTTAATTAAGAATTCCCTGGATATCTTTTCCTACCACTCTATTCCTATACACAAGCATAAGAAATGAATGTTTCCTGCTGATGGCTATATGAATAGCTATCTGAGCCTTTTTTCTCATATTAGGATAGGTTACAAAGCATTTAGTAGCTATGACTGTTTTAAGAACATCTGACAAATGCAAATACTTAGAAACTGTTAAATTTGTGATTGACCCAACTAAAAAATTTTATGCTCCTTCACATCCTTTTTTTCTGCTACAGAATTTAACACAAACAATTATTTAATTGTGAGATAAACACCATGTCTTGGAGATTATGTGGAAAGAAGTCTTATTAAATATTCTGCTGCAGGGGTATATAGAAATTAGCTGTTGAAGGGAAAGAAGATTATGGCTATACTCTAGAAATTTCTAAAACTGGTACTGAAACCATACTTGAAAAATTCTGAAAGTGTGTTTCTACGTCACCATAACATTTAATTGGAGAGAATGAAAACATATACATATGCACATGTTTTCCTTATTAACAGTGCAGATCTTACATATACATTCTTATTTATCTGCCTTAGTTATGTTTTCCCATAAATTCAAATATGGTTTCAACTGCTATTCTATGGAGCTTTTCTCTCAGATTAAGCAAACTATCCTTTCTTTTACTTCATGACTCCTATTTTATACATATGTCTCTGTCTAATTCTCTTTGATAATAAGCTGCAGCCTCCTTGTGTCCACTATGGATCTCTGAATTGGATTACCAACTAGTTTAATTATTCACAAGTTATGAAATTTGGGAATTGCTAAATTTTTTCATAGATCTTCTAATCAAGTTCTATCATAACAGACATTTCTAAAATGTCTATGACCAGTTGTTATTCAGTGATCATTTCAAGTTTTCTAGTGATAAGGAAGAAGAAAACAATGATTTATTAATTACATTCTATGTGTCAAGTGGTCTAATACCATTTTATTAGATGCTCACAACAACTTTGGTACACAAAATTGTTATTATCATATTCATAGTTGAGGGAACTAAAGGAGGTGAAATATCTTGCCTGGGTCACATAACTAGTAAGTTCTAACCTCATATGTCACAACAGGCCCAACACTGAATCCACTGATTCACCTATAATCTTTTGATAATAAATTCACTCTGTCCTTAACCAGTTCTATCCATGTTTGAATAGTTCAATGTTAGCAAGTCCTCCCTCCCCAGATTAGAGAAACTGACAGAGAACAAAGTTGAATGATTTGCCTGAATTCAAACATGTAGCACATGTTTAGGAAGGATAACTCTAGATTCTAGGTTTCCTAATTCATAATTTGGGGAGATAATATATATTGACATTGCCAATACTGTATCCATATACATTTAGTCTATTTTGCTGCAATAATATTTTCTTTCACTATTGTCAAGGCTCCAATAATAGTTGATATTTTCACTGTACTTTACTGTTATCAAAAACATTAGATATAGTTCAGTGTGAAAAATATCATATTATAGTGGACAGAAAGTCTGTCTCAGTGAAAAGTTCAAGTACCATCTCTGATATGAGTCAATCAGTCACTGACCTAACAACTCCCTAAGAATGTAAATTGAAGGAAAAAAGTCTTCATTGGTTGTGGGAATTCCTTCTTGTCAATTCCCGCAAAAATTTTTTGCGAGCACAATACAATAAGATCTAGTATTTAAATAAGATAATTAACTTAATATTTTAATATTAATATCCTGATAAGAGATTTAATAGTTCACTTGACCTTCACAAAAATTCTGTGAGACTTCTGAAGAATCAGTTAATCAAGAAGCACTTACCAAGCAGATGCTATATGTTATTCACTCCATTAAATTGTCCATATGAATCAAAAATCATAGTCCCTACCCTCAAAGAGCTTACATTTTAAGGAAGTTAAGTCATAGTCCCATAAATCAATACAGCATACTTTGTGATTTTTTAAAGTACATGTTTACTCATTCCTAATTTTTGATTCAGAAAAATGAGGATCAGATATAAAGGGCTTCCTGAAGGTCATTAAGTTTATGAGTTGCTGAGTCAGGTCTTTGAAACCCAAATCACACTGCTTCCAAGTATTTATACCTTTGAGAACTCCTTTCTTCAAAAAAAAAAAAATATATCAAGTTGACATAATTCATCTCAGAAAGCTTTTATACAAGGGCATATCTGGAGTATTTGCTTGAAATACAATTTAAAAGATATTTTGCTGGTTTTGTAGACATTTGTTTTAACAGGAATTGCACTATTGAGAAGCTGTCATTTTGTCTACTTGACTCAGAGGGATGTTATGATGATTTAAGAGATGGATTTCTGACTGCAAAGTATTTTAAGTTGCCCAGAAAAAAGCTCTATACAAACATGAAGGGTTATTATAGCATAATGTCTGCTGTGGCCATCTGGAGCAAATGTCTAGAGGTGAGAAGGTTACTTACCTTCCATGCCCATTTGCTTCTTGGCGTCTCAACTCAGACTGCTGAGCAAGATGCCAACTGTTATTGTTTTGGGAGACTCGGATACTTTGTCAGGAACTGGACTGAGACCACCACCTCATTCCCCACAGACTGCAGCAGAGCAATCAGCTGCTTAGCACATTCCATCACTGGAAAGCTGGGGCTCAATCCAAAGAGTGACCTAGATGTGGAAAGCTTCAAATATCACTGCTAATTCTCTGGACTCTTCAGTCCTCTCGGAACATGCTTGCTGCTAAATCAGGTTAAGCTGGTGCACCCTGTCACACCTTTATTACAATATTAGGCCACTTGCCATTGGCACCAGATTAAGGAAGTTATCAAGCATCCTCTTTTTACAGCTGTAAGACTTGACAGTTTTAAAAATATGTTGAATCATCAGGAAAATACGACTAATAGGCTAAAAGTATCTCCTTGAAGTTTGTAAGCTCTAAAATTCTACATTTTTTCTCATAGATAACTATGTCAAAGAAATAGAGACAGTTATCCAAAACCCAGTGCTTGCAGAGCCCTTCCTTGCCGGCACTGGAGCAAGCCTGAGGTTTTGAATTTTCCCTTTTCTCTATACCAAGAAATCACATTCTTGAATACAGTTTGGGTTCTGGACACAAAGGCATATTTTACCTTCTAGTCAAAGTCCTGTACTCAGCTTTGTAGCCTAATTATGCCTCAATGTTCAGAATATCATAATGAGAAGACAGCTGGGCTATGTTAGATCCTAAACTCTCAGACTGATTATTGGTAAGATATCACTTCTTATATGTGATATTATCCAGAAAATTTTCTTTGGACCAAAGAACTTATAAAATTCTCAGAGCTCCATGAAAATGTAAATAAATGATCACCTTTCCTTCATCTTTTTTATAAATGAACAAACTAATGCCTTCATAGGTGACTTAAACACTATCATGTAGTTAATTAGTGACAAATCTGGAGCTCTCCCCTACCCCAATCCAAAAGTCTTTTGATCTTTAATCAAGTGTTGTCTCCACCATACCATATTGACGTTAAAATTGTGTATGGGAAACGTTTTTCATGGGGAGGCTTGTGGAATTTGAATCTTAAGGAGGAGACTTATTCCAATTACTTCCAAAGGATAAAACAATAGCAAAGGAAAGGTGATTCATAGCAATGAGCAAAACCTGATAGGTATATAAAATACCACCAGATTTGTATTGGGGGTGGGTGGAGAGCTTAATTGGTTTTCCCTCCTTGGAAATGTTAAAATTGAGGATGAATGATGGTTGTTGAAGGAATTAGATTATAGTAGTAATTCTTTTTTTTTTTTTTGTTATGAGTTGGGTTATTATAAATGGCTATTAAGATTTTTATAAAATTTTATTCTTGTATAGGAAAATGGTTGGAAGAATGGGTTTTTTGCTTTGTTTTCTGTCCTCACCCTCTTTCTTTCCAGGAACCACACATTGCCATTCTTTTGAGTGTCTTTGGTGAATTGATATCATGAAGCCAAAACAATTCATTCCAGTATCTTGTATTAATGTTAATTGTTTTCTTTTAAGTTTCCAACTACAAATGAAATGAGATTCTACCTCAGAATAGTGTTTTAATTGTTGGAATTCATACCTAGTGTATATGTAGACCTTGGAAAATCTTTAGTGAATATCTTGGATTTTTTGAGTCAATTTTTTGGAAGAACCTAAAAAATCCTTTGGTGAGTATCATGTATTTTTTAGGAAAGTCAATGCACCTTTCAAACATGGAGTATTAACCTTTGAATGATTAATAGAGACCTATTCTAAAATGTTCATTTCACATTAAAAACAACAACAACAACAACAATAACTTTAGGGAGGGAAAATGACTTGTCTAAGATTACATATGTCATAAGAACAGTCCCTAAGTTCAAAATCAGGTTTCTTGATTCTTAATCCAGGGTTCTTTGAAATTTACCATTGCAGAAGGAAGATAGTGTGATAACTATTTTCATTATTTCTTCCAGCAGCATATGTTACTCAATGTTTAGTAAACTAAATGATAAAATGTAATGATCACTAAGTAAGGAGGCAGGAGATTCAGGTTCTATTCCTTTTTTTAAAATAACTTTTTATTGACACAATATATGCATGGGTAAATTTTTACCACATTATCCCTTACACTCACTTCTGTTCCGACTTTTCCCTTCCCTCCCTCCATCCCTCACCTAAATGGTTGGCAGTCTTATACATGTTGCATATGTTATAGTATATCCTAGATACAATATATGTGTGCAGAACCATATAATTCTTTTGTTGCACATGAAGAATTGGATTCAGAAAGTAAAAATAACCTGGGAAGAAAAACAAAAATGCAAGTAGTCCACATTCATTTCCCAGTGTTCCTTCTCTGGGTGTAGTTGATTCTGTCCATCATTGATCAATTGGAATTGAATTAGATCTTCTCTTTGTCGAAAATATCCACTTCCATCAGAATACATCCTAATACAGTATTGTTGTTGAAGTGTAGAATGATCTCCTGGTTCTGCTCATTTCACTCAGCATCAGTTCATGTAAATCTTTCCAAGACTCTCTGTATTCATCCTGCTGGTCATTTCTTTTCTTTGTTTTCTTCTTTTTTCTTTTTTCATCATTCTTTTTTTTTATTTATAGATTTTTATTTATAAGATATATGCATGGGTAGTTTTACAGCATTGACAATTGCCAAACTTTTTGTTCCAATTTTTCCCTTCCTTCTCCTCATCCCCTCTCCCCTGATGGCAGATTGACCAAAACATGTTAAATATGTTAAAGTATAAATTAAATAAAATATATATATATATACATGTACAAATAGTTATTTTGCTGTACAAAAAGAATCAGACTTTGAAATAGTGTACCATTAGCCTGTGAAGGAAATCAAAAATGCAGGCAGACAAAAATACAGGGATTAGGAATTCCATGTAATGGTTCATAGCAGTGGTTCTCAAACTTTTGTTTTCAGCATCTTTATCCTATTAAAAATTATTGAGGATCTCTCCAAAATGGTTTTCTTTACCTGGGTTATATTTGTAGACATTTACCATATTGGAAATAAAAACTATTTTTGAATTTGTAGACCTCTAAAAGGGTTTCAGAGATCCCCAGGATTCTGTAGACCATACTTTGAGAACCACTGGGTCATCTCCCAGAGTTCTTTTTCTGGGAGTAACTGGTTCAATTCATTACTGCTCTATTGGAACTGATTTGGTTCATCTCATTGCTGGAGATGGCCAGGTCCATCAGAATTGACATCATATAGTATTGTTGTTGAAGTATATAATGATCTCCTGGCCCTGCTCATTTCACTTAGCATCAGTTCATGTAAGTCTCTCCAGGCCTTTCTGAAATCATCCTGCTGGTCAGAACAATAATATTCCATAACATTCATATACCACAATTTATCCAACCATTCTCCAATTAATGGGAATCCACTCAGTTTCCAGTTTCTGGCCACTACAAAGAGGGCTGCCATAAACATTCTTGCACATACAGGTCATTTTCCCTTCTCTAAAATCTCTTTGGGATATAATCCCAGTAGTAACACTGCTGGATCAAAGGGTATTCACAGATTGATAACTTTTTGGGCATAATTCCAGATTGCTCGGATTCATTCACAACTCCACCAACAATGCATCAGTGTCCCAGTTTTCTGGCATCCCCTCCAACATTCATCATTATCTTTTCCTTTTATCTTAGCCAATTTCACAGTTATGTAGTGGTATCTCAGAGTTGTCTTAATTTACATTTCTCTGATCAATAGTAATTTGGAACACTCATGTGAGTAGAAATAGTTTCAATTTCATCATCTAAAAATTGTCCATATCTTTTGACCATTTATCAATTGGAGAATGGCTTGATTTCTTACAAATTAGAGTCAATTCTCTATATATTTTGGAAATGAGGCCTTTATCAGACAGGTTCCATTCCTAGTAGCTGACCTATTAGACAGCCAAATTGTCTCCGTGGTCTGGGACTAATTTTCATTTTTCTGGAAAATTGAGGAGGGTAATAGAACAAGGAATAAAAAATTTATATAGTTCATATTATGTGCCAGTTATTATGCTAATGTATTCAGAAATTTTATTTCCTTTGCCCTTCAAAACAACCCTAAGAGATAGGTACTGTTATTAGTAATAATTTATAGTTGAGGAAACTGAGATAAACAGAGATTAAGTGATTATGTAGTTAAACCAAGGTCACACTGCTATTAAGTATCTGAAGCCAGATTTGAGCTCATATCTTCTTGACTCCAGGACCAACTTTTTATCCACTGAAGGAGGTGATGCAAGATGTCTCTAATCATGGATTGAATTAAATGTATAAATGCCCTTTACAATTTACTTAGTTCTGAATTTATGGGATTCTAAACAGTTTGGATTATATGAAATATTTTACTTAGAATAATTTTATTTTTATTTTATTCAAGTTTGTGTTGAAGTACCTGAGGATGCCATATTTGGAGGCAGTTAGCTAGGTCGACCAATAAATAAAATGCTGACCATGGAATCAAACTTGATTTTAACATATTCAGATACATATTAGCTATGTGAACCTGGTTAAGACACATAATCTCTGCCTGTCTCAGTTTTCTCAGTTGCAAATTAGAAATAATAATATAACCATCCTTCTTGGATTGTTGTGAGCCTCCAATGAGATAATATTGATGATATTATTATTAACTTTTGGCATATCCTTAGCCTAGCATATTATTAAATTTTATTGTTATTAGTTAGAATTCTTACAAGGTGCCAAATCAGTGGATGATAGAGACAATGATTGTTTAGCAGGGTGCTTAACAGTTCTCTAGATGTTCTTAGTACTTACTATCATTCCACAAGATTCACATCTTTAAGAGAGCATATATAAGCTAGGATCCTCATCCAGGATTGATTTTGGGAGATTCACAAGCCAGGATTCAGTCAAGGAGATTCACAAGTCAGAGAGCACAAGCTCCCTCTCAGAGGAGGAGACAGATTCATTCCATCTTCCACTTTTGTGCTGGCTGGAGGCTGAAGGTGGCATTGGCAAAGGATTAGCAGCAGGAGCTCTTGGAACCAAGGAGAGAGATAGCTCTCTAAGAAAGCTAACTGGACCCAAGGAAGAACAAGAGTTGGACAGAGACAATTTGGATTTTAACTCCTGGCTGCCTTTTGGGGTGATTATTACACTGAACTGAAACGAAGACTGCTCCCAGAAAATCCCCAAGAAACCTGCTCCCAGAGAACTTTATATTTTAGAGAAGGACATTATAATTAGTATGCTCAATACATTGCTTAATACATAGTAGATGATAAAGGTTTATTGTTCTTCCTTCCCCCTCTCTCTTTCTTCCCTTCCTTCCCTCATTATTAGCTTCTGCATCTTCCCTAGCTTAATTGTGTTTAACCTAAACACTTCTTACCCAAAGTTTGTTTTCTGCAGGGTATATATTAAACAGAGAGGGAAATGTATAAAAAGATGGGGAAGAGAACTTTTAAGAAAGTCATTTCCTATAGTTATCCTAGGAAAAAAAAAGAATTCTAATGAATGCTTAATTTCTTGAGGGGTGCATTCTATTTGAGGGAAGAAGTTAGCAGAAATATGTTTTCAACCAACCTCATTTACTTATATTGTTTTGTACTTCCTTCCTCTCCAGGGTCAAGGATGCCAGACTAACCAAGACAATCTGGATACTGTGATGCTAGTCATTTATACCAAAAATATCTCAGCCATAAATTCTGCAAACTGGCATTTCTATTAGAGGAAATCAAATGGTCAGAAATAACATCAAGTCTGTCAAAGATAAAATTACTCAGTTCCCAGAGGGTATACTCAATGTGTCTTCTGAAGGCAATTACTGGCATCAAATTTGCCATGTTTTCATCTCTTTATTCCTTTAAATAGTATAATTTATACCAAATAGTATTTGTTCTGGCTATCTATATATATATATAACAAAATCAATAACTTAATGTAAAGTTTCCTAATGTTCTCCAGAAAAAATATTCATAGTAACAAAAATCAATTTGCAAAATCAGACATTCTCAAAGACACTGATTTCTTCAGAAATGTTTGGGTATTCTTCAATATAGGTTTTTTTTGTTTGTTTTTGATCTTTTGGTGGTGATGGTTGTTTTGTTTTTTGTGTGTGCTTTGAATGTTAGGAGTATTAAGACATCTAGAAAAATAATCATAGAATAACTGAATTTGACATTGAACTATATCTTGAAAAGAAGATCGAGAATAAACAATAATTTGAAAAAAAAAATTGTTTCATGTAGACCCTGACAAGATCTACAGCAAATTCTTAATGATCACTTCTCCTATTGAATGTTTACATCATTTGTACATTTATTAAGAAATATATTTGGAATTAGAAAACTTGGGTTTAACTTCTCATTCTTCTATTCATTCACTATCTGCATAAACTTGGCTGAGTCCCTTCATAAGGAGATGACACAAGGTAATCTCGAAATTTCCACCTAACTTTAACATTCTATGAATTATGAACTGTGCTTTTGTCTAATAAGAGTTTTAGAGTAGATATTGGTAGACTAAGCTAGAGTACTGGCTTTAGTTTAGAGGCAGGAAATCTGAGTTCATATTCAACCTTAGACTCTTATAGGATACCCCGGTGAAGTCATTTAACTTCTTTTTTCATCAATTTCTTTATCTCTAAAATGGGGATAATAATAAAATCTGTTCCCCAGAGTGTTTGTGAATAACAAATGAGATAAATTTTAAAGTAAAATAGTGCTTACCACATTGTAGGTACTTATATAACTGCTTGTTTCCTTCCAAATGGAGATCCTCCTAGCTACATCATAGATAGAGCCTGATAGCAAGATATCTATGGCCCCACATACTTTTCAATCTATAGGACAAATTCTACTATGTGACTTGTTTAGGCAACAGGAAAATATTACCATTCATAACCAGAATGGTGGTGCATTTTTGGTATCGGAATGTACTTAATGAGGACAGAAAATTTATCTAAATTCAGTGCCACTTCTCATGTTGACAGAGCTGTTTAGTAGTCTGTTTTAGATAGTTAGGGATCCTGACTTAATAATGTGGTTGGTCATGACTAATACTGGGCAGAACTTTCCAAAGAATTATTATCTTTTATAAAGTATTATTTCTCATTAATATATATATATATATATATATATATATATATATATATATATATATATATTTTTTTTTTTTTTTACCTGCTGAGAAGTATTTGACCATGAGAGTTCAGTCACTGAGAAAGCATGTTGGAGAACTAGTGTGGGAGAATAAAAAAGCAAACTGTAAGATCTTCCACATAAGTTGAAGTAATTGTTGCCATGTCTTCCCATATTAACTATGCCCGTCTAGATTTCACCTTGAGAAACCTCTATGGAAGTTCTTGAAGCACAAAGCTGACAACAAAGCAGTGGGAGGATTCAGTGGCAAGATATCCTTGCCCTGTCCTTTTCTCTTCCCGTCAGAACACATCTTTGTTGAGCTTGCCATTATTTCCCCTTAGGGAAAAGGAATTATAGTTAGTCTTGTAAGATGACTTTTTCTGCCTGCTCATAATTTTATTGTCCTAATTCATATTTTCTAACTTAACTTTTATTTTTTTTTTATTTTAATGGCTTTTTATCTATAAGTTATATGCATGGGTAATTTTACAGCATTGCCAATTGCCAAACCTTTTGTTTCAATTTTTCCCCTCCTTCCGCTCACCCTCTCCCTTAGATGGCAGGATGACTTTTAAATAATTCTTTCATTATTTGATCTGTTTAACATTCTAATGTGTTAATCAATTGAATTTATTACTGTTTTATTGTACTGATAATGTTTTGTTGAAATATAATTCAGCAATGTAAATATATGCATACTTTTCTTTCCAGAATCTCCATTTAATTTTGATATATGAATTGGAAGAAGAAACATGTCACTGAATTAAAATGAACATGAATAAAAAAGAAATTGAGTGCACCTCACCAGGGCAACTTTACATCATTCAAATACTCATTTTTATTTTATTCTTAAAAAGAGAAAAATTTAAAAAATAGTGAACCAATTTTAAAAAATTACATATATAATGAATGTAATTTTACTCATTTATTTGCTAACAAGAATACAAATCAATGAATATACAAACAACTCCAAATCTGAAAAGATGGTAAACTAGAATTAGAATTAGATAGTTCTTAATAATAGTATTCTGATTTTTTTTTGCCATTAAACCAT
Source organism: Antechinus flavipes (assembly GCF_016432865.1). Taxonomy (NCBI): domain Eukaryota; kingdom Metazoa; phylum Chordata; class Mammalia; order Dasyuromorphia; family Dasyuridae; genus Antechinus; species Antechinus flavipes. Next base: position 184,807,649 of record NC_067399.1, on the reverse strand, counting down.
AAGAATCTAGTGGATTATTTATAAAAATATAATTAAAATGTTTATGCATACTTGAAAGAAAATAGTTGTTACAATCTTCCAAATTTTGGAAATCAATGACTTCAAGAAGTTACAAAGAATATTGGAGCACTAAAAGATATAGGCACAAACACCATGAATTTTAAAAAGTAGAGTATTTTTTTTTGTATTATTTTTGGGTTGCTTAGTATTGTGGGAACTAGAAGTTAAAAATCATTAAACTGCTATAATGAGTCTTTGTAAATACTAATTCTCACAATTTACACATGTAACTACTGCTCAGATCTAATAGTGAGTGAGGCATTTCTGTCCTGGTACTGTAGCTCAATGAATTCTTGTTTCTGAATCCAGTGTCAAAGTTTGCTAATTGGAAAAAAGGCTCAGTCTTATATTCCTGCATAATGATTGTGGGAAAATTATAAAAGAGAAAATTGGAAACTTCAATATGTTTAGAACTTTCTGGTCTTGGGAATTTACCAAAAAATATGCTGTTTTTTTAAATAGCTGGTTTTTATCTTGGTTTTTTGTTTTTGTTTGTTTGTTTGTTTTTTAACAGAGATGAGGGGTGGGGATGGGGAAGATGTCTTCATGCAAAGGTTACTCAGTGTATTAGAAAGAGTATGTATATTTAATCAAGGAATTTGGACTTGAACAGCTGTTCTGTTGTTTACTACCTTGGGCAGGTCATTTAACTTCTGCAGGCCTCATATCTTCTCATCTTTAAAGTGAAAGGGTTGGAATAGGAAGACTTCTAATCCCTTCAATCTCTATGGTCTTAAGGTCTAATTTTACAAAAAAAAAAAAAAAAATTAACTTAGATAGTTAGATGTCTTCCCCTGTTTCCAGTAGAAATGACTTTGATAATTCTTCAGTAAAGTCAACATCAATCAGAAGGACATATTTCTGTGTTTTTTTTATGATATACTTTAGGAAAATATGGGTGATTATGCATCTCTTACTAATTACTAATTACTATTTCAATTCTATTATGTATTTCACAATGAATTTATTTTCTTTCTCATTTTGAAGTTATTGTAGCATCTTACATTCTGTTTGTACTTGCCATTCCTCTTCCAATTGCCTTTAGTCACTTGTAGCAGTAACTTACCTGAGAGTTGATACCCAGTAATTTTGCTGAAGAAGGAAAATTATGAGCCCTGGAACCCTAGGCCAACCTGGCAATGTCAGCACCTTAAGCTCCAGTGTGGAAAGCCAGTTTCAGATCTCTGTTCCTCTGCAAAAAGAACCATAAAGCAATGTCTTCTGTGCTCTGGGAACAGATCTCAATTTTAAAAATTGGGCAAAAAAAAATTATGTCCATAGAAAGCAAATGTGGTGACAGAAAATATAAGAATATAATCTTAGAGGAAGACAGCAACAGCAAAATAACTACATGTGAAGCCTCAAAGGAGAATATGAATTGGTCTCAAGTTTAAAAGGTACTCTTGAAAGAGCTCAAAAATAATTTTAAAAATCAAGTCAGAGGTAGAAGAAAAAATAGGAAAATAAATGAGAGTTTTACAGAATTATGAAAAGAATGCGAATCCTTGGAAAACATAAAAATTGACTGAAAAAATATCCTCATTCATTAAAAAATAAAATTGGTCAAATGGAAGCAAGGGGAGGGATCCACTGAAGAAAATTATATCTTTATATGTAGAATTCACCAAATGGAAAAAAGAGATTAAAAATCCAACTGAAGAAAATAATTCATTAAAAATAGAATTGGAATAATGGAAGCAAATGATTCTATAAGACATCAGGAATCAACCTTACATAATCAAAAGAATGGGGAAAAAAAGTAAATATAATTTACTGAAAAAATGTTGGAAAAAGAGAGAGAATTTAAGAATTACTGGACTATGTGAAAGACATCATGAAAAAAGGAGATTTGACAATACTTTTCAAGAAATTATCAGAGAAAACTGTCCAGATATCTTAAAACCAAAGGGCAGAATATTAATTGAAAGAATTCATTGACCACCTCCTGAAAGAGATTCCAAAGGGAAACTTCAGGGAATATTGTTGTCAAGTTCCAGAATTATCAAGTGAAGTAAAAAATTTCAGGCAAACTATATGGAAATACAGGCATAGAAAAAGTCCTACTAATTCCTTTTTAAACAAAAATGTGTTATTGATACCTAAACAAGAAAGAGCCAAAACAGAGAATGGAAATTATAGACCAATTTACTTAATGAACATCGATGAAAAATAAAATTTTAGCAAAAAGATAATATCAATCAATCCACAGAACAATACAAAATGGCCAAATGGAATTTATGCCAGGAATGCAGGACTGGTTCAATAGTGGGAAAATCATCAGCATAATCGACCACACCAATAACAAAACAAACACAAATCCTGACTATGCCAATATATGCTAAAAAAATTTTGACAAAATATGGCACCTATTCCTAACCCAGAAGCATTGCCATTAAGATTCTGGGTGAAATAAGGATGCCCATTATCACTACTATTTTTCAATATTATACTCTAACTGGTAGTTTAAGCAATAAGAGAAGAATTCTCAGAGAATCCTAAAAAATTAACTAAAAACAGCTTGAAACAGTTAATGTAAATGAAATTCCAGGATTATAAAATAATTCCACATAAATAATATCAGCAACAAGAGATACCAGCAAAAGATAGAAAGACAAATTTTATTTAAAATTACTGAAGAAAATATAAGATATTTGGGAATTTAACTGCCAAGACAAACTGAAGAACAATATGAATATAATTACAAAATAAAATTTCAAAATACTAAATAATTGAGAAAATATCAATTGCTCAGGAGTATGCTGAACTAATATAATAAAAAATATAGAATTAGAAAATATAACAAAAGTCATGTGGAAGAATAAGGGATTAAGAATATCCAGGGAATTAATGCATTAATTATTTATGGCTAATTATTTTTCTTCATTCATAGCTTCCTTTTAAGTGTTATTTTCTACCAGTAGAATATAAGCTACTTGAGGGCAAGGATTTTCTTTTTTACCCTTAAAAAAAAAAAAAAAAAGATTCCCAATAGTTAATATATTGCCTAGAATATAGTAAACACTTAAGAAGTACTTGGTAAAGACTAGGATTTAAAAGATTTTAAAGGACTTGATTTCGATTCAGAAGATACAGGTTTGAGTAGCAGTTCTATCATTGCCTATATAAGTCTAGGAAAATAATTTAACAACTTCAGCCCTAATTTTCTTTGTTTCTAAATTCAGAAGATTTATCTAAATCAAGGCTTCTTAAACTTTTCCTACATTTTGCGTAGGAGAATTTTAGGTGATCCTACTTAAACATCTGCATTTGGAATAGATCTCAGAAACTATCTACTCCAACTCTCTTATTGTGTGCAGATAAAGAAATTACATCCCAATTTAGTTATGTTATTTGCTCAAAGTTGCACATGATAAAATATATCACAGATGACATTTAAACCCAGATCTTCTGACTCCTGAATCAGTGTTTTTCATTATATTTTAGTGATTATTATTTCCTCTACATGATGTTAAATATTTGGAACACAAATTCAAAAACAAGAATGCTCCTGAACTCAAGAATTTTACTTTCTCAAGTGAGAGGCTGGGGAAGGAATCACAATGATGATAAGTAAATCATAGATCAGTGTTTTGAGTGGATTTATTATGTCCTTTTTAGAACCAAAGATATCCCTGACTTGATTGCTATGCTATTCCTAGACAGGTGAAAAATAGGGAATATACAAAATTGATAGTTTGGATAGATGGCTAGAAGTGTTGTAAAGTGCAGTAATGATCAAGGGTTAGAATATAATTCTAGAACTCTTGAGATAATTGCTTTTCTACATGGGAAAGAAAGTTTCTTTGCTCCAGTGTCTCTCAGTTCCTTTTGTATTTGGAGCAATAATTCCCTGTGAGGTTTGCCTCAATTTCGAAATGTGGTAAGCCTTTAAAACACATTTCTGACCAAAAATTGGATGACAATTTAATTGTGAGACCTAGGGAAGGACTGTGATGTTGAGGCCAAGTTAGGAGTTGAAAGTAGCTGAGACATTGTAAATATCAACCATCTTGAGACATTTAAGAACTCTGATCAAAGCAATGACCAAATGTTACTCTAGATTATCTTATAATGAAGTACCTTTGGTATCATCTTGTTATTGTATAGATCATTCTCCTGGTTCTGCTCACTTTGTGATGCACTAGTTAACACTACAAAAGTTTCTCTGGGATAATTTCTTTCATAATTTCTCATGGAATATCAATATTCAGTTACATGTCTACACTAAATTTGTTGACAGAGGTTCAAGGTACAGAAAGAGATGAAATTTTGGCCACAACTATTTTATGGGTTCTTTTTGGTTCACTATGTCTATGTGCCATAAGATTTTCCTCCTCTTGGTTTTTAGATAAAGGGATAGAGGGGAAGATGAGGAATTAGTAATGTACTAATCCATTATTTGAATATTTTAAATAAATTTTAAAAAGGGAACAGAAAGAAGCATAGACAAGCATAATTCTCAAAGTACACATGTAAGTTAAAATATAGTATGATATGATATAAAGTAATATAAAATAGTGTGGTATCATAATTTAATATATTTTTGAAGTAAATGGAAATGGAGAAATGGAAAATACATGTTTCATATACCATCATCTTTTTGTGTTATATTTTTTAATGTGAACAAGTTTTTTTGGGATGCTTAAGTTTAGAATATACACTGTCCCAAAAGTCTAAGTGCATTTTTAAACTTTAAAATATAGCTATTAAAAGTTAAAAAAAAAAAAAAAAAGAAAGTAGCTGAGAAGAGTTGGGGCAAATTAATAAAAGTCAAGTAGAGCTGAGGGGAAAGTTGGGGGGAGAAGGAGTTGTAGATAAGTACTAAGAAGAGGTCCAAAAGCACCCCAAATCTCATTCTGGACCTTGATACTTCTTTATGCACCCTGTGTGAGAATAATTTATTCTGTTAGTTCTTGACAGAGGGAAGTCTAATTGATAAAACTAGGACAAATTATGTTCTTTTTTATTGTTCCTTTTGATATCTTCAAAGTAAAGAAACATTTTATTTAAAATATGCCAAATAAACATATACATTTAATTGTGTGTCTTAAAAAGGCACTAATTCCATGCATCATTTTAATAAGAAATTTCTTAGAAATTGACTGAGAAACTTGTTGGAGAAGCTTAGCTAAGAAATTGTGGAACCTGAAGCAAGTTGGAGAGCCAATGGTTGATGATGGCGATTGAGAAGACCTAGGGAGAAAATTAATAATCACAGCAGGTACAAGTTGCAAATGAGTCTAGAAACAACTGTGGGTAATAACAGGTACAAAAAAGCTGAAATTGCAGGCTAAGAGCTCTAGTTTCTTCTATGATGGGAGAAAAACGAAACAAAATTTATTAACCATAGTATGTTTCCTTTTATCTACTCCACTGTATAGGGGCTATGACAAAAAGATCCACTGAATTAGTTGTAATAAAAGCATATCTAATGAAGGTTTAAAAATAAATAATTTTTGCAATAATCAGATTAGGAGCAGTGGAGATTAATCCCAGCTGAAAATAATGGAAAGCAAAATCTAAGGGAGAGTGATGTCTCAAAGGAAATAACTGAGACAAGAGCCTTTTGGGAAGGAGAGGGAAAAGGGTGGTGAGAGATAACAGAAAACAATCCAGTTATACCATTAAAAGACATCAGAAATTTTCCAGCAGCATAAGAGTTAAGTTGATCTTTCATGTATATGTTAGTAATTGCGTTCTTTTAATATTGTGTCTTCTGCAGTTCCATTCATTCATATATATGGTCTGGCCACATGTGTTAACCTTGTTTAATATATTCCATACATGATCATTATGAAGGAACATTGAGTCTGTATTTTACTTGTGGAAGAGGTTTTTTTTTGGGGGGACTTCACATTATTGTTTTATTTGCATATTTGTTAAATTAAAATGCCTTTGTTGTAAAGTGAGTGTATCACATATCTAACTAGTAAAAAAATGAAACACATTACTAGAGGCTTAGGTCTATGGTTCACATAGTTAGCAAAATTATGGGCCCAGAATGAGGGATGTATTGCTACACAATGATTCTTCCTCTCCCCCCCCAAAAAAAATAGACACTTTATGGCTGTATGCAAATATTATTATCTGAGAGAGAAAAATCACAGCAGCATGGTCGAAGAAAGGAGTACAAATAACAAAGCAATCAACCAATCAGAGCCTAAATTCATAGGCATCAAGTTTGCCTCAGATGGAGAAGGCCCTAGGCTTACCTTTTACAGATTATCTATCTTCTCTCAGTTGTCAGGAAGAATTCAGCCAAACTGAAGAACATGAATCTGATCAACTACATCTGAATATTACTAAAGAGACATGCGAAACATTTTAATAAGGACTGGGTTTGTTGGTCAATCCCTTGTTAAGCATTTGATATTTTTTAAGTTAAAAGAAATCAGAAAAAAAATTATGAAGGATTGAGTGTCTACTGTATTTGAACATTTGAATTTGCAATTTCCTCCTACAATTTGATAGAACAAATTTAAAGTATGTTTTGTTAAATTGTTTTTTTTTTTTTTTTGGTATCTTCAAAGTAAATGAACATTTTATTTAAAATATGCTGAATAAAGTTATAGATTTAATTGTGTGTTTTACCAAGAGGCTACTTCTATCTTTTTCAGGAAGGAAAGTTTTTGAAGAGAAATGTATTATAAACCATATCATGGCTCTTTTTTTTTTTTTTTTGGCTTGTGGTCAGTGATCTATATATACATATATACACATATATGTGTGTATTATATTGATAATATTCAATATTAAATTATATATATAATTATAATTGTATATAATTACTTAAATACACTTGCTATCAGACCTCAATTAGTTTAATATCACTCAAAATATCATGCATTTTATGAAATATACTTTTTATTATCAAATACTTACAATTAAAAAACAATCATTCATGTAGCTTTCTGAAGGTCGATGTTTTTCTCATTTCTTAGTTTTTCTTAATTTTTGCTGTTACTTATATTTTTATCACAATTTTATAATATAATCACTTATCAGTTTATAGCTGATGTGCCTAATAAAACATGCAGACTATTCAGAGTAATATTATGCATTCTACAACATGAGTTTTATAATAAAGTCATGTGGAAGGAGAGTTTAGCATCAGAGTTCATTTATGTAAAGAAGAAAACAATTTTCACCTTAACCAATTACTTCTTAGGACTGAACTCAAACATTGTGACAGTATAAAATTGTCAGCATTTTTATGTGGGCAACTATTATTGAATAAAAGTGATGACTTGGAAATCGATGTCTCTTTTTTTTTTAGAATTAGGAACTTAGATGTGTGGGCAAAAAAAGAATCAGGGACTGAAAAGCTCAAGGGATTCAAATGTAAGCAGACAACTAAAGATAGATTTTTTTTTTAGCTGACAAAAAGTAGAAAGTTAAACTGACTACTTCTTTGATTATTTCAAAAGCATAAACATAAACATAACAAAAAGATACATCTTTCAGAGTTTTGGACAAAATATTAAGATTCAGGATCATTCATCAAATCACAATAAGTTATTAATAAAAGTACGCTTCATCAGTTAAAAAGAACTTTAGCATGCATTTCTTTATCTTATGTTCATATGAATGTTTTCATTCTTGAATTTGAACTATTGTTAAATAGTAAGACTTTACTAAGCATATTTTTATGAAACATGCATATTAAGTAACAAAAATTATTGTATTACAATGAAAAGAGCTAGACTGTAAGTAGCATATATGGTATAAATAGGGCCTGATATTTTTTAGGGGATATAAGTTAGGGAATAACGCCACTGCCTTTGTTGTGAGGATCTGGCCTACACAGGGAAGATGTTCATGGGGGAGAAGGAATAAAATCTTTGAGTTTCTTGATCAGCAGTAGATAAAGTATGCCCACAGTCAAAGCTACTGTAAGGTTCAAGATAGGAAAGAACAGGTTAAGGTGAAACAAATAAGGGGGGAGGAGGGAAAAGAGGGAAGTGCATTCCAGGGTAGTACTCTTCACTGCCTCTAAATTTTTCATAGCTGGGCAACACTCCTAAGACCCTTCCCTAGTTATGACTCTGGAGAAAGCACTAAATTGTTAACTGATCTGGGTTTAAATCCTCACTCTACTATTCTTCACCTTTTTTGACCTTGAGAAAATCATTTACTTTCACAATATTTTCTCTTTGGTTAAAAAAATAAAGAGATGATTGGACTAACTGACTTCTAGAGTACTTTCAATGCTTATATAAAGTGCTTGTAAGCACTATATAAATGTTAGTTGCTATTACTTCATTATTATCTTATGATCTTATGATTATGATTATGCATTAGTTTCTTCAATTCTTGGGGCTTTTTACCTCTTCTATGAAATGGGAAAATTAAAATTAACTTTCTAAATCCTTTTTTCAACTTTGAATCTTATACATTTATATACTATATGCATATCACTATTGATTCTTTTAAATAAAAAGGGAGAAATTAAATAAGGATTTGTTCCATGTGATGTTTTCTCACACTTTTTATATGTGTAATCATGACAAAATCATTTTATATCTTTATGGTTTACTTTTCTCAACAATAAAGAAGAGATGAATGAACAAAAAATACATACTTAATATGTCAGACACTGTAAACATATGTTTTATGAACATTTGTATATATATCTTTAAACACTAAGGAAAGAAATCAAAAAAACTCAAACCACTCCTTCCCTTAAGGAGCTAACATCTAAATAGTAAAAGCAGTGCATTTCTGGATGTCATAGCCAGGGAAGGATGTTGAATGACAGTTGAATTTATCTGTGCTTTCCAGGAATGATAGTGTTGATTTCATTATTCTTCCCATAGCAAGAGGTGAAAGAGCAAACGGAATAGATATTTGTAGAAGAACACTGTGAAGTTCAATGGTTCAGAAACAGTAGCATGGAGATCTAGGTTGTGCTAGAAATAATGAAAGCTCACCAAACAGAAGATCAGGGACCAAATTTATGTCAATGTAGAACTGGGTGAAAAGTGCAGTATGGAATAGGAACATGATATGAAAATTAATAATCACACTTTTACTTAGTTTTATTTTTTGGATCTTTCATGTAATTGTGTTTAATGTCAATTTTAAAAGAATTTCTGCCTAAACAAATTAATATTAGCACACCATAATAATTGCCACATCATGTCTCTCTTGGTTTTGGGTCGTACTTTTGAGATGACCCCCTTGACAGCCATAGAAATGCTTCTTATGAAATGTTTAAATAATAGTCCCCTGCCTCACAACAGCAAATGAAGGCTAGATGAGTTTCCATCCCTGTTTGGTTACTTTCAATATGTGGGAAGTAGGAGAGAATTTGATAATTAAATCACACATGCAGTTTAAAAAAATGATCACTACATTTTACATCAAAATTACTACTCATTGACTTGCTGAAGAATACTTTGTTCCTATTTTATTTGATTGTATAATAAATAGTGTATGTGGATTGTTTTGAACAGAAGCACTTGGCTAGCCTTCCTTTTATCTAATTGTAAGAAATATTCCCTTTTTCTGTAAGAAGGAGACCCACAAATACTAATTTTGACCTTTATCTTCTTCAGCACTACTCTGAATTCAAGCAAGCTTGTTAACCAGATTAAATTGAATTGAGAAGTATAATGCACAAGAGAACTTGTCAGAATAGCCAAAGTTTGTTAATATTTTCTACCCTAAAAATACCAGGGAAAACAGAGAAAGAAAAATAAAAGACTTTTTTTTCCCTTTGCAGCAGCTCAACAAAAATGCGATTCAAAATTTACAGAACTATGCATGCACACCTGCACACAAAAACAGAGAAAAGGGATCACAGAATCTTCTCTAATACTAAGCTGAGATAGCAAAGGGTAAGCTGTTAAAGTCATATCTGCAAAGACAGGATTGTTATAGTGCCTCTGGGTGTGTCCCTAGTAATGGACAAAAAGAATTGTGAATACTTGCTCTTGGTTTCAGATAGATACTTCTTATTATTTTAAGGAAAACTTCCTTTAGCTCTATGCTTTCTAGTGTTTTTAACAGGAATGTGTGTTTGTATTTTATCAAAAAGCTTTTTTGACATCTATAGAGATTATTATATTATTTTGATGGTTTTGTTATTGATATGATTAACTATATAATAGTTTTTCTGATATTGAATGGAAATGGAAAGCTGCCAAATCTTGATTTAATCCTGATTTTTACTCTTTGTTATTTTGATTGTCTTTGTCTGGCAGCTTGCAGTATTTTTCCTTGGGATTGTAGTTCTGGAGTTTTGCAACAATGTTTTTTTTTTTTTTTTTTTTTTTTGTTGTTGTTGTTGTTGTTTTTGTTTGTTTGTTTGTTTTTATTGTGGGATCTCTTTACAAAGGTTATCAATGAAGTCTTTCAATGAGTATTTCCTCCATTGTTTCTAGAATCTGGGAGCAATTTTCCTTAATGATCTCTTGAAAAATGCTATACAGGTCTTTTTTTTTTTTTTTTTTTTTTTTTTGATCATGCTCTTCAAGTAGGCCAGTAATTTTAAAATTGTTTCTTCTGGATCAATTTTCTAAGTCAGCTATTTTTCCAATGAGATATTTTACATTTTCTTCCATTTATTTCATTCTTTTTGGTAGGTTTTGCTGATTATTGCTATCTTACAGAGTCATTAGTTTCCATTTTCCCCAGTTTAGTTTTTAATGTGTGATTTTTTTTAGTTAACTTTTGTATCTCTTTTTTCCCACAGGATAATTGAATAAATGACAGAGTGCTTGAAAATCTATAATTTAGTTCAACAAATATTTATTTACTGCTTGATAAGTGGAAATTTCTTTGCTGTCAACTAAGAGTACATAGAATCCAAAGGACATAGTTCTAGTCTTCTGTTAGGAGACACAGAGAATACAAAAATAAATTTTGTGGTAAAACGGATCTTAAGATAGGAAAGATTCGAATGAGTACATGGCACATATATCAGATCCTAGGATGATGCAAAGAAGATAGATATCACATTGGATAGAAAATCAATATATAGAAAAAATTCAAAGGAATAAGATAATAGGCTTTTTATAAAACAGGAAGAAATTTGGAATTAATAATTATGTTATTTTACTGAAAAAGTCATAATTCCAAAATAATCAAAGAACAGTCAAATGGTAATTTATCATCCTCTCCCACACCCCATAAATCAAAAGGTTTTTTGCAGCATATAAGCTACCTATAAATTAACATTGTTATGCTTCAACCAAAAGGGAAAAAAAAGCTAATAAAATCTTGAGCATCATTAAAAGGTGTCAGTATTAAGGAATTAGGGAGTGATGATTTTATGTTGACACTATCAGGTTACATCTACATTTCTGCATTCTGGATGAGCTGTCCTCATTTCTACATGGCATGTTTGATAAACTGGAGAATATCTAGAATAATGAAACTAGGATCATAAAGAATCTGGAATTCATTTAATGTAAAATTAGATTAAAAGAGATGTGAAAACAGAAGAGAAGATTCTGGGAAATAAGGGAGAACATGGTAGCTATCTCTAAGTATCTGAGAGTTGTAACATACAAGAAGGAATAGATTTGGTCTCAGAGGACAGATCTAGGAGCAACAAATGGGTTGATCTTGCAAAGAGTCTTGTTATCCATTATAATAGGTATATATTCCAATTTGAACATGAGAGAATGTATTCCATATACACAGGAAGATTTACATATGTTAGTGAGGGCTTGTCCTTGAGTCTGACTCAAAGGGAGGGAAAATATATCTCATTTCTTTTCTCCAAGGGATACTTTCATTTTTACCAAAAAAGGAAGCAAAAAATTATGGCCAGAGGGAACTTTATTCTTCTCAGAGAATTCTATCTTTAAAATTTCTTTAATAGTTATTCTTAAGGATATGATCAGGTTTCAGTTAACTTTTCATCCATTTGTCATTTTTTAAAGGGGGTGTGGACAACAAATTCTATATCCAAGGTTTGAACCTTTTCCCACCAGATATCAATTTCACAATGATACATAGAGAATTATTCAAATCATAACAAACCAGAAATAGAAGAATATATACAAAATTATATGTAGTGAAAAAATACTCCCAATGGGAGTGAGTTGCCTCTGCTCAACAAAAAGTTCACCCTAGGGGAAACATCCTGAAGTTTATAGATTAGGAAGCTTGGAACAGCAGCATGATGGAGATGATTCCACTTTTTTTCATGTCTTCCCATGTCTTCTTTTTTCCAATGTCTTCTTTTAATAGCCTGAAATAGGCTTACCCTCCATCTTTTCTCTCAAAGCTACAAGACTACTCAATACTCAAAAATTCTCTCGTGTGGAGTCCTTCTAAGGAGGATTTAATATGGACTGGCTTAGACTGGAAGTTCTCTCATCATCAATTTTACTCATCCTTTTATATAAGGCAGATACTTTACCCTATGAATAAGAAGACAATCACATGTTAGTGGATTTTGGAACAATGATTACATTCAGCTATGTAACAATAGAAAAAGTTTCCTTGGGAAGTGCTGCTTTCTTTGTTTCTCAGGGTCTCCAAGTTGACCTACATATTTTGTAGTTAGGCTATCTTTTCTAGATATGCTTTTTAAGCTAAATGGTTTCTTAAGTACTTTCAATTCTGAAATTCTGGTTGCCTGTGAGAGTTAATAAGCAAAAATAATCACTTCATTTTGAAGGAAATTGGGTAAAAATTCTTATGAAAGTGCTAATATTTTGATGGAGTCTTCAACAATAGTCTTCAACAAAGGCATTTTAACAGGTGGAAAGGAAGGAAAGGTACTTAAGGTATAAGACATGAATAATCCACAAACAACTAAATTTTGGAGTGTAGTAAAGTATGAAAGCAAGACATATTATGATTTTTGGAAGGCCATCTAGATTTCAGTTGATCATTCTTATCACAAATAATGTTCAGCTCACCAGCTCTATTGCTTAAATGTGTTGCTGAGTGCTCTGAAGAGAGGTAGTCACCAGCTGCCCTTATAAATATAAATTCTATGTAGCAAAGAGCCAGTCAATTCCATTTTAATAACTTTATTGGCAAGATAAGTCCAGGAAATATATGCAAAATAGAAATGGTAGGTCAATGTGTTGAGGGCAGCAGGTGTCATTGATGTAATGGGACTTGGTCCCAGTTACTGATTTCTCTCATTACTATCCATTCTGGATTGTAGGCTGCTTGGTAAGACTCAGAGAAAGGAACATCTGACTGGCAGCCTGACTGAACACATCCAGAGTACTGGCCAGATTACAAAACTCACTCATCTGTATTTTATTGCCTACAGTCTAAGTGAGATAATCAGATGGAATCCTCTGCAGATAGTGACGGTGACAATGAAGGTTATGCAACAAAAATGGGTAAAACAAAAATTTTCTCTTAGATTATAGGAATAAAGAAAAATGTTGGATGCTTGCTTCAAAATAAATAAATAAAAATTTAAAATGCATGAATACCACTCTTTACCTCCTCTATCCTAGACTGGGTTATCAGAATATTGTGAAAAATTTTTTTAAAGAAACAAACCAAAATGTTCACATTTTTATGTTCAAATATTTCTCTTTTATTTTGTAATTAAGAGATGCTTGAGTAATCATAGATTACAGTTTCAAAATAGTTGTTGATGGCAAAGATTTTGAAATGGTTTCCTATTTCTTTCCCTAGTTCATTTTATAGATGGGAAAATTGAGACCAACAAAGTTAATTTGTCCAGGGTCACATTGCTAAGAAGTGTCTGAGAGCAGATTTGAATTTAGAAAGAGGATTCCTCCCAACTTTAGACTGGGATCTTTATTTATTTTACCACCTTGTTGTCCTAAAATTTTGCTTCTAAATCCTTGATTACCTTTGAAGTTCTGTTCAAGAGCCACTTTCAAAATGAAGTCTTTTCTGATTCTCCTTGGTTGCTACTTGTTCATCGATTTTAGTCGTATCCAGCTCTTCATGACTCCATTTGGAGTTTTCTGGGCAAAAATACTGAAGTAGTTTGCTATTCCCTTTTCCAGATCATTGTACAATGCAGAAACTAATGTAAATATGGTTTCATGACTTATCTACACAGCTAGTGTCAGAAGTCAGATCTGAACTCAAGTCTTCCTGAATCTAGGTCTACTACACTATCCACTCTGCCATCTTGCTGCACACAGTTAAAATACACACAATTTAAAACTGTAGGAAAAAAGTCAGTTATTTACAATGTCTTCAAGAATTGTCACTTACTATCACAGTAGATATTCTTCTTTGGATATTAGGATACCTGTTCAAAATAGGATAACTATCATTTCTCAGGTTTTTCTGGTGTGTATTTAATATGTCTCTAAGGATATGATTTAAATGAAAGCATATACATACCCATGGATAAATAAAGAAAATTAGCAATCATGTTTATATTCACTATCTATCACTACTTCGAGACACACAGTGGATACAAAATAAATGTTTGCTTACTTGACTTGAATTGCTTCTATGAATGAGTAGCAGAATAATGTAGGGGAAAGAGCACTTGTATTAATCAATTTCCTCATCATTCCCATAAAGAATGCCTCTGCTACCTACTTTAGAGTAATTTTGTGTGGAAAACTGTTAAAACATTACATATACTTTGGTTATCATAATTAAAAATCTTTCCAAAAACCTATCCAACTGATCATCACTTTCCCCACCAAAAAATATGTAAATCCAGAAAAGTAGAATAAATAAGAGTATTTAAAATGCTACACTATTACAATGTTATTGTTGTTTGTCCATCATTATTGAAGACTATGACATCAGGGAAGTGACTCCATGACATTCAAATGAATTGGATTTAAGACAGGGAGATTTGTGCAAAGTCACAAACCTCAATTTTTCCACTGTAACCATCTGGGTCCTTTGACCATGGTGGAGTATGGGTGTTCAAAAGCTCTGATTCCTCTAAATATGTTGGGATTTCAGGACTTTCCCTATACAATCTACCAAATGATGAAGAGTGGAGGTTGGATTAAAAAATGTACTCATGTTTTTGACTAGTGTCCTGAAGTATCTCAAAAGAATGGCTTAGATCATCTTCAAATCAAGAGACAAAAATTTTGTTAAAGCCATTAAGAAAGGGAAAAAGAGAATTAAGTTCCCTAGTGAAACTTGCCAATAATAATGGGGAATACCCCATTAAGGCAAGATAAGTTCTAATGAACTAGCCAGGACATAAAGTAAACTAAATTCCTAAAAGAAGTTAGCCATTGTGACAGTAAGTGGGCTAGAAGAAGTTAGCAAAGAAGTGGGATAAAGGTAGATTCCTTTAAAGGAGAAAAATAACTTCAGGATTAACATCATCATTTTATTAGATTAATTTACAAAGAGTAAAAGGTCTACTTAAGAACAAAAAGCCCACTTAAGGAGATAATTCCTTTAATGCTTTTCCCTGCTTGCCTCAGAGAGGTGAGTGTGGAAATTCAACTAAGGTCCAAGGCAACAAAGATTCATTTAGGGGCAAAATACTCCTGTCAATACTCTCCCTATGACCTATTTATAAACATTGGGTTGCTAGCTGGGACATGGCCTTTACTAGAATCTTATTCACCCATCAGCCAGATATAGATCAGGATGACTGTAAATGGCCTTTTAAAGCTAAGATTTTTAGCAGATCTCAGTTTGAATTAGGCAACTGACCTTTCAGTTACTGAAGCGAGGTAAAAAAGAAATAAGACAAAAAATGCCTCTTTTTCCTAGTCAAAAAGAATTCAATCTGAGAGGAGAAAGACCTCAAAATTTCTAGACAAAACAGAAATAATTGCTATTTTTTCACTCTGAGGCAATCAGGTCCCCATAAAAACAAAAACAAAAACAAAAACAAAAACAAAAAACAAAAACAAAAAAAAAAGTGGGGCTTGGTTTGGTATATATATATATATTTGGCCAATCAGAGTCAAATAATTAGTCAGAGTGATTTGGATGTAAGGAATGGTTCTTAAAAAAAAATCTAGTCCATGAACCCTAACATATCTGCTGAGGTTTCAGAGGTTAAAATTCATATACCTTTGGGCAGAATACCCGAAGGAAGGAAAATAAAAGAAAATCACTAAAGAAGGGGAAAAAAGAAGAAAAAAAAAAAAAAAAACATTACTTCTCCATCTTATGGGGAAAGAATAGTGCCTTGTGTCTATTGTATTGGGTTGGATTATCAGTGGCTGTTTTGAAAGTTTTCTCTGACTTGTCTTGAGATAATAGAATTTATGATTAGAGAAGACTTGATAGATTATTTAGGATAACTAGCTTTAAGCTACAGTTATGAGTTTTTATCACAAACCACAAGCTAATTATTCTATAACACGAGCTTCAACATGATCTAGCCCTTTCTCATTTTGAAAAAAAAAATGTCCTTCATGTTCCCAACTCCATATATTTTCACTGATTCTATAACATACCTGAAATGTACTTCCTTGTTTCTACTACCTGACTCTTGGCTCACTTTAATTCCCAGATAAAATCCTATTTTTTATAAAGGTTCTTTTCTGGGACTCCTTAAAGTCTATTTATCATGATTTCCAATTTATCTTGTCCCTTTTCTTTTTTAGTCTAATTTTTATTGATGTCTTTTTTATTTATTTCATATTTAGTTTCCTTTTTCAAAAATTACTTTAATTTTCTTTCCTAAGTGGCAGTCATCCAGTGATAGAAACTCTTGCCTTCATATTAGGACTATCTATATATTATTTATGATAATCTTGAAAACATCCTAAACTCATAATTTTTTAACTTATCCATTTCCCAGGACTTATTCCTCTATCCCCATTCAGGAACATACAAAGAAGATCACACATTTGATTTGTCATCACTTAGAAATATAGTACTTCCATATTGATGAACTCTAGAATTTTCTTATCTGATCACAATCTATTTTTATTTTATCTCTTATTCTTTTGATGCTTTAGTTATCTTGAGCCATTGGTAAGTCAGACCAACTGTACATTTTCCTTTTCTCTTCAATCCCTTCCCCTCTTTTTCATATCTCACATATTTTCATTTATATCTTTTATATAACAATCACACAACAACATGATAAGAGTCCATTGAATATGTTTTATAACCTTAATTGCAACCTCACTACAGCTAAACAATTCTTTTATACCTTTCTAATTTATTGATTACCCCCTCATCACTGTAATTCTTCCAAACCTTTTCATCCCTTTTCAAACCATCTCCTAATACATCAGCTGAGATCCTTGGCTTATATTTTAGTGAAAAAAATTGAGGTCATTTGCTGAAAGTTCCCTTTTCTCCTCTTCTTATGACATATCTTCTGGATGCTTCTGTCACTATCTTCTTCATCCTTGCCTACATGATGAAGTAGTCCTTTTTTATCATGGTCAAAAATTCTATATGAACAAATGACTAAAACTCTTCCATCTTCTCTAGTATATTTCCCACTGTCTGCTCTGTACTCTCACTTATCTTCAGTTTCTATTGATTGGCTCTTTCCTTACTGGCTAAAATGTGTAACCCTGTCCTCAAAATACTTCATCTAATCCAGCCTGTAAGTTAAGAATCTCAAAATTTAATCACTATCATTCCAATTTTTCTTGTTTTTTTTTTTGGCTAAATTCCCTGAGGGGATTGTCTATAATAGTTGACTTAATTTTCTCTTCTCTATCTTTTTAATACTTCAGGCTGGTCCCTGACCTCATCTATTTATTCAGTCCAAACTGCTTTTTTCAAAGTCATCTCTTTAATTGGAAAATATTATGGGTTTTTTCTTCTCATTCTGCATTTCCTTGACCTTTCTGTATCTTTTAACCCTTTCAATTACCTTCTTGTTATTATCTTCTTTCTCAATTTTAGATACATTAATCTTTCTGCTTTTCCTTTTATTTTTTGAACCACTTTTCAATTTCTTTTGCTAGGTTTTTATACAGTTTATGCCAGGTTTTTTATAGGGTGAAACACTAATTTGTTTTGTTCTAGGTTCTCTTTTCTTCACTCTCTATACTATTTCCTTTGCTGATCTTAGCTCCTATATATTAATTTATTATCCCTATGCTGAAGATTCCCAAATGTACTTATTCCATCCCACCCTACTATCTTTTCTGATTTTCCTTTTTCCACCAACTAAAATGCCAGCTGTTACAGTATAATGTCTGGACTAGGTCTCTGGAAGACCTTGGGATCAGTCCAAGTCCTTGGTCTTAGTGGAGGAATGAAGGAGGCAAGAGATTTACCAGGATGGATGGTCAAAGATGAAGTCCGGAGTCTACTTCTTGTCTGTGTCTGAGAGTCCTTCTGTATCTGTGTCTGAGAGCCTCCTCTATGTCTGAGAGAGATTCTCCTTTAAAGACCTCAATATGATTATGTCACTACAACAACTGAGCATGTACCTACTTCCCATTACATCACCATCACATTCAGTCTATGTTTAGAGAACCATTATCTCACACTGAATAGGTGCTTAACTATAAATACCCTGCTGCCCTTCATTCAAGTACACTTTTTCAGAGTTCCTGCCCTCTACATTACAGAAAGCCTTTTTCAACTACTTTTAATTCTAATGTCTTTCTCCTCTTAATTATTTCATATTTATTCCATATGTTATTTGTCTTTATGCATTTGTTTTCATAATATCTTTTCCATCAGATTGTGAACTTCTTGAGAACAGGGGCTGCTTTCTTTTTTCTTCTCCTATATCACTACCACTTAGAATAGTTTTTGTTCTTTGTTCTAGATGAGAACCAAAATGTCATCACTACGTTAGACTCAAGTAACAGTGTGTCTGACTGTGATCAAACAATATGAGCTTGGAACATTCTCCCTCAGATCGAGCACAAATAGTTCATATGAACATTTTGAGTACTTTCTCTAAGTTTGTGCATCTTGCACTTCTTTTGAGCTATTTCAATTCTGTTTTGCTCATAGGAGACTGCATCTTTTCTGATGAGGCTATGTCATACTGCAAGGTACTGTTCCTGTGTCTCCCATGTTGTGCAATCAATTCTAAAGTTCTTAAGAAAAACTTTGAAAATATCTTTTTTCTGGCCACCAAGTGATTAATTGCCCTGCATGAGTCCTCTAAAAAACATCTTTTTGGCAAATGTATATTTGGCATTTGAACAATGTGGCTAGCTCCATACAGTTGTATTCGCTTCAGTAGAGTTAGAAGGTTTGTCAGTTAAGCAGGAAAGGACTTCAGTGTCTGGTATCTTATTCTATTAGGTGATCTTCAGAATCTTCATAAAACAATTCAAATGAAAGTGATTCAGCTCCTTGGCATAATTCTGGTTGGAACACTATCCAGATTTCATAGGCATATGGCAATGAGATCAACACAACAGTTTTTAGACTTCAAGTAATCAGTCTAATACCTCTTTTCTCCCACACTCTCCTTTGGAGCCTCTTCAATATTCTCAAATAAAGCTAGTTCTCAAATAAAGGATAGTGCCAAGGTAAGTGATTCACAGCATTCAACATTTTTTCCAATTACTGAAATTAATAGTTCCACATATGGATAATATGGTATAGGCTGATGGCGTACCTGTGTTTTCTTGGTGTTAATTGTTAAGCCAAAATTAGCAAAAACAGCAGAGAATAGATCCTTTGTTGCATTTTAACTTCAAAAACTGCATTGAGTACATACAAACAACAACAAAATCATGAACCAACATTCCCTCCACATTAGTCTTTACTTGTTACCTTTTCAAGTTGAAAAATTAGCACAGGGAAGCTAACTTTGATACCATGCTCATTGAAAGTATTTAAAGACTTGGTTGAAAATATTATGCTAAAAAGCAGGAGAATAAGCACATGGTCTTATTTTACTCCACTGGTAATTTGGGAAAGTGGGAAAGTATTGTTCATTAATCATTATCATAATCCAGCAAAGTATGCTATCTTGAAACAAACATACAATATAAAGAACTTTTCTGGACAATCAAATTTTGACATAATTTCCCATAAATTCTTATGACTGACAGCATCAAAGGTCCTGGTCAGATCTACAACCTATTGTGTATTCTACTCCTGGCATTTCTCTTGGAGTTATTGGACAGCAAATACTATATCAACTGTTCCTTATCTCCTTCTGAACTCACACTTGCTCTTAAGTAGATAATCATCTTTCCGGATTAAGGTGGACTCTGGCAAGAATCTTGTCAGCAATGATTGAGAGAAAGAATCCTCTGAGATTGTCACAGGATAATCTATTTCTTTTATCTTTATAGAGCTAGACAATGAAAGTGTCATTGATCTCTGAGGTATAACTTCCTCTTGCCATATAATCTGGAACAATGCATCCTCCACTCCCCCTTTAAAAAAATCCCAGTTGGATTAGAATTAAGAACAGGGTCTTTTGTCACACAAAAGGAACTTAATGGCATTTAAAACCTCTTTTTTAAATTGGAATTTCAGATAGGGAGGAATTGGGTTCCATCTGAGGTAAATAGCCAATGACTCCAGTACTGATCAACAATGATATATTGAAAACACTTTGGAAGTGTTCAGTCCATCTTTCTTGGATGATATCCTTAGCCCTAATCAATGTCCTTTTATCATCACTGAGCAGTACATTATAAAAATGCTTTGGATTGTTATTATTAGCATAAAACTCAATTTCATTTGCCTTCTTACTGACCCATGAATCCTATATCTCTCTAAGTTTCACAGTATAGAATTGAATGCTATCTTCTTAGAGATGGATGAATTATCCTGCTGGGACATCCTGTGGAGTTCTCATTTTTCATTTAGCAGCTCTGAGTGTCCCCATTTGTGTCAAACCAATTTTGATGTTTGCATGTATTCTGATTTAGATGAGCAAATTGCAGGTGTGCATTCAGTCTCTGAAAACTACCCATTCCTTTTCTGCTCCACTGTTGCCAACACTGTGTTGACAAATTTACTCTTCAAGTTAGCAAGAAACTGTTGCCTTTCAGAGAAGTACTCTAATCGGTTGACATTAATTCTAATAGTCTTTTTGGCTTGGGGTCCTGTTGAATGGGAATTTTCATCTTGAAGAGGGTCATTCCATCACTCTCCATCACGCATTGCCTGTATGTCGCATATCCTATATATGTCTTTTTCTTAGTTATATAGTAGAATGTTTATAGTGCCTATCACATGGTAGATGTTTAATTAATATTGATTGATTGATTTAACAGTTTTGGTAACCTCCAGTCACATCTTCAGTTGCTAATCAAATAGCTTTAATTCGATGTGCTTTAGACATTCTGAAAGAATGTGCGAAAATCAGCTCATTATCTTTTTACCCAAATGCTTCTTTATAATCCTTCCTATTACTGTTAAGGGCAACGTTATTCTCCTAATTCCTTAGGCTTACATCCTCAACTCTCTCACCTTCTATATTCAATATGTTCCCCAAAACTGTAAATTTTACCTTTGTAACATCTTTGAAATATAACCTCACTTCTCCTTTGTAACTGTCACTGCCTCAGTTTAGGCTTTCATCTCCTCACTCCTAGACCATTGTAATAGCATGCTGGTGAGTTTGATTTCCATGACTTTGACACTGTCTCTATCTCTTTTTGATATTCTGTCCATCTCTTTCTTTCTGTTTCCTCTGTGTTTGTTTCTCTGTATCTTTATTTCTCCATTTCTGTCTCTGTCGGTCTTTGTCTCTGTATCTCTGTGTTTGTCTTTGTCTCTCTCTCTCCCTCTCTCCTTACTCCACACATCAAAATCATGTTTCTAATATGTGGGTCCAATCATAATGTCTCTTCTACTTTGTCAATTCCAATGGTTCTTTCTCCTCTCCTTGATCAAATAAAACTTGTTTGCATTTTTGAGGTCATCATAAAATGGTGTCCCCACACCCACCCCATTTTCCCACTTGTCTTATAAATATCACTTTCTTATGAATACCACTCTCGATCCAGTGACAATGACCAATCCCCTTGTTATTCTTTGAACTAAGGCACTTCATCTACTGACTCTGGGCATTTTTACTAACTGTCATTTATGGAGTGATTTCCTTTCTCATATTTGCTTCCTGGCTTCTTATATTTTCTTCACATCCCAGTTAAAGTAGCAGGAAATGTTTCTCAATCCCTCTTATTTACAATGGCTTTGTTTTGTTAAATTCATATTTATTTTGTTTGTCATATAACATGATATTTAACCATAACTCCATTAGATTTTGAGCTTCTTGAAGCCAAGGACTGACTTTCATTTTTATTTTTATATATCCCTCAAACTTAGTACAGTTCTTGATATATATTTGATGTTTACTAAATGTTTGTTGACTGAATAATTATTTTGAAGGCAATATTAGAAGACTTTAAGTCACAGAGAAGTTGTTGACCTCAATGATAGAGTGATATTTTTTTATTAATGAAATGTTAGAAACTGGAGACACAAATACAAAATGAGAAACAATTCCAGCAACATCCTTGTACAAAAATAAATAAGCAAACAAACAAATTAATTAATTTTTTGCTCTAAAAAAATCTAAAGCACTAGAATTCTGATGAAGTAGTTTTGAGTATAATAATGATGATGAGAATACTTTAGAAAATCTTTAGAGGTCATCATATAGCTAGAGAGGTTAGATGTAACCCCAAATTGTAGCTATTAACTTTCAAACCTAGTTTTTCTGACTGAAAACTCCATAATCTTAACACTAAAACTAAGCTCAAACTGGCAATTTGGTCGTAGTTGGAAAATAGAAAAGCAGTCACTGAATATCAAGAAGAAAATGAGTTGTGAGTCATCTATTTCCCTTTCTTCATAAGAGTGTAGCTTTAGGCATGAGTACCCAGTCTTGTTTCCTTCTCTTCTTGAATTGTTCTAAAAACCTACTCCTTACGAGACAAAAAGAACATTGTGCATTCCTCTAATTTAGTGAGCTATGTAATTGTTTTATAATTGTATTGCAAACATATTTCTTTTGTTTGTCTTAAACTGGTTATTTTTACTGGCATTAGGTCATTTGTAATATCAGATGTCCTACTTCACTGTAATTTCAATAGTTCAGTCTTACTATTAACACTGTAGGGGTGTTTAGATTTCTATACACTTATTATAATCTGCAAATAAGCAGTTGCTCCCAAACCGAGGGTAATGTGCTTTGCTATGTGTTATGTAGACCTAATGAAGTTGTGTTTATTAGTACTGATATTTGATTATATACTTTAGATTGCCTCTGTGCAAGCCTTGTTATCAAGATTCTCCCTAAAGTAGTTTTTAGTATCTTCTCTTGCTGAGTGGAATGATTCCCATGGATGCTTTTGGGCTGAAAATACAAGAAAGGCTTATAGAGCATCTGTTAGCCTTAAACTGGTCACTACTTTTTATTTCTGTCTAAAAAAGTCTTGGAATATACCAAGTTTGAAAATTGAACACTCCTCACCCTTTTCTACTATGTCACTCCCAATTAATTTTGAAAGAATTGTTAAAAAAAAAAAACTTGTGTTACTCAACATTTTAGAAAAAAATGGAATGATGTTCTAGGCTGAACCACAGCTTTATAGACAAAGGAAAAATGATATCATGAAGGAACTGTCTAATAGGTTAAAATGGTAACATGATACAATAGGGGATAGCATTGGAAACACCTAATGAATTACACAATTATTTTCATTTTTGTGTTACTATTCAATGCTCAATAAGACTGTTCCCTTCCATTTTTTTTATTTTTCAGGAAACTATATGTGAAAAATAGGAATGAGACTTCTATAATCTGTATTTTAACCTCTTTTTTTGAACCATATTTTTTATGTGTTTTTGCTGTTCTCACATAATTTTATATTTGTATTTAACTCAAAACATGTAAAAGTATATATTGATTTAATGTGATTTTTAATCAAGGTATTTATTAAGTATACACTTCATGTCAGCCACTCTTTATGCCCTATGGGATACAGCAACAAAAATCAGTAAATCTCTGTTCTCAAAAAAGTTTGAAAGAAGTAGGAATATGAAAAGTTTAATAAAGAGATAATGATGATGAGGAAAATAATGATTTATAAGGTTCTTTAGAGCTAAAAAATGTTGTAAATGTATTGATCAGAGAAATGCAAATTAAGACAACTCTGAGATACCACTACACACCTGTCAGATTGGCTAAGATGACAGGAAAAAATAATGATGAATGTTGGAGGGGATGCGGGAAAACTGGGACACTAATGCATTGTTGGTGGAGTTGTGAACGAATCCAACCATTCTGGAGAGCAATCTGGAATTATGCCCAAAAAATTATCAAATTGTGCATACCCTTTGATCCAGCAATGTTTCTATTGGGCTTATATCCCAAAGAAATACTAAAGAAGGGAAAGGGACCTGTATGTGCCAAAATGTTTGTAGCAGCCCTATTTGTAGTGGCCAGAAACTGGAAAATGAATGGATGTCCATCAATTGGAGAATGGCTGGGTAAATTGTGGTATATGAATGTTATGGAATATTATTGTTCTGTAAGAAATGACCAACAGGATGAATACAGAGAGGACTGGCAAGACTTACATGAACTGATGCTAAGTGAAATGAGCAGAACCAGGAGATCATTATACACTTCGACAACGATATTGTATGAGGACATATTTTGATGGAAGTGGATTTCTTTGACAAAGAGACCTGAGTTTCAATTGATAAATGACGGACAAAAGCAGCTACACCCAAAGAAAGAACACTGGGAAACGAATGTGAACTAACTGCATTTTTGTTTTTCTTCCCGGGTTATTTATACCTTCTGAATCCAATTCTCCCTATGCAACAAGAGAACTGTTCGGTTCTGCAAACATATATTGTATCTAGGATATACTGCAACATATCCAACATATAAAGGACTGCTTGCCATCTAGGGGAGGGGGTGGAGGGAGGGAGGGGAAAAAAAATCGGAACAGAAACAAGTGTCAATATAAAGTAATTATTAAATAAAAAATTAAAAAAAATGTTGTAAATGTAACATCCCATTTGACATACACAATATGCGTATGAAGACAAGAATAATGTTTCTCCATTTTATACATGATGAAACTGGGGCTTAGAGAGATTTAGAGACCTGCTCATTGTTACATACATACATTGCTGCATTGTACATACATACATTGTTACATGTCAACCTGAACAAATTCAGAAAGTCAAACAGGAATTGTTTTATATAAGGCAATTAACTTCCCTAGCACTGTTTAAGTTGCATATGGATTTAATCATCTTAAATCCATTTATCTCTTTACTTAAAATATTACAGTATAGCTTTCAATCCTATACGGCCTCTCAGTAAAAGAGATGTACATTTAACAGAGGTAGAGTGAATATCTGGGACAAGTTAAATTAGAGAAAAATCATATAAATGCAAAAAAAAAAGGGGGGGAGGAGGAACAAAATGGTGGATAAAGCCATTGTAATAGGAGAAAAGTAGCCACTGAATTTCCTATAATCTCACCAATAACATTTATTTTTCTCCAGATACCAAAGAAAAAGACCTAATGCTAAAAAGTTTGTTTGGTATAAAGATGGTACTGTATCTCTTTCCAAGACCTAGATAATTTCTTCCACTAGCTTTGTGAGTAGGTACATAAAAATGCATATACATAATTATTTTTGAGTCTTTAAGATAATTGGCATTTGCTATCTATGGAAATTATATTCACTAAATTAATATAAATAAATGACATTAATGTGACTCTAGCTATACAATATTCCAGTGAAATTTCCATTCTTTAAGAAATCTATTGCTGAAGGCATACTTTTTGTTTGCATTTTTGACCACTGAATAAAAGAAAGCAAATAAAATATGTTTCATGCTTCTGTCCTTTGAGATATGTCAGCAGATTCCTCAACAGGCTTTAAGATTTATGAATACCAAAAGAGCTTTTTATCATGAAGCTGAGTATCTGGTGTTCACATTTTAGGTTTGTTCTGGAAAATTTTAAATTTCTTTTATAAGATTGCATAGAAAATTTTTCCCTCTGCATGTCAGCTAAAAACAAAACAAAAAGGAAGGGTTTGTGAGCAGCACAAGTCAACGAAAAACATTAAATATGAAATAAAAATGGAATTCAAAGTGGTGCTGTCACAAACTTCTGTAAAGAATTCTAAATAGAACATTTAGCTATCAAGATACTGTGCAGTGTTTTAGAAATCCTCACCAAAATGGAGAGGAAGTCTGTGCACAGGGCTGTTCGTTTTCCCTTTGGGAATCTATAAGGGAAAAGATTCAATGTATGTACCTGCATGTGTATAGTTTTATATCTGTGTGTATTTAGGAGACAAGGAAGATAGGTATTGGGAGAGGTGGAAAGAGATGGAGGAAAGTATACCAGTTACTTCTCTCCTTTAATTTCTTTCATTTCTTGTCCCATGTTTCCTCAAAAATCTCTGTAGATAACATCATCACTTGATTTTTTTTAAATGACCACAGCCAAGAACCAAGACAAACCAAACCGAAACAAAAAGACAAAAACACACAAACAAAATTTTGACTAAAGTGGCAACAACGGGTGGGAAATCAAATGTTAAGCTGTATAGAGAAGACAAAGATTCTGGCTTATTGTTCAAGATTGATATAGTTAAGGGGTTTTGAGGAGTGAAGGGAGAAGGATACACAAACATCTAGTATCATTTTTTTAAATTTGTTTTTTAAACTTTCAGTCCCAGATTTTCTCCCTTTCTCCCTACCTAGCTCCATTAACAAAGTACATATGAAGTAATGCAAAACAGTTCCATAAAAGTCTTATCATTCTATTTCAACTAATTATTCTTGCTAGATAGCATATTCTTTTGTTTTATTCTCATAAAGGAAAGCAAATATGATTCTTTCCTTCTAAAATATTTAGCTCTCATTCTTTGTACAAAGAGTTTAGCTTTTGAATCTCATTACCTGTTGGATATGCTTAAGCTCTATGATGAGGGAAAAATATATATTATTTGATTAAACTATTTACCTAAATCTTTGCAAATCTTAGCTTGAGCAAATCATAGCTGTTTTCAAATTTGTGAGATTATTACACTAAATCTCACTTGATGAATTTCATTAGAACCTGTGCCAATTCAAAAATGCTTATATTTAAGTTATTTTTCATGTATAAAACTTCATATAATAATTAAAATGAATTGTATATTATATTTGGTAACAACAGCAATTCCTTTACATTTTAATATTTACAAAATACTTTCCTCAAGGCAACCATATAAAGAATGCACTGTATGTGCTATTATCTCCATTTAATAGAGTTACAATCTAAAGAAATAAAGATTAACAAGAACCCATCATTCAACCATCATCTTTTCAAAGCAAACCAAGTTGATTTTGTTGCAATTCTTTTGTTTTTTTTGAAACCCAAGAAATAAATCAAAGTTTTAGTAGCTATTAATAATACTCTAAAAGGATATGCTGGAATTGTTAAATACACAGACCTTTCTATTAAAATTTACATTATTTCTACTAAAATCTGCATTCCTATATAATTATATTATTTGCTTTTCCTTAGATTTTTTTGGCTACAATTTTGAGCAGAAATCATGTTTTTGTTTTTATTTCCCCCCCTACTTTTCAAACAAAGAACCTGCAGCTTAGAGAGACAATATGACATTCATATGATGGCTCAAAAATTGATTATTAGAGAGGGAGACTCTAATCCAGATTTTTTCAACCTCCAAAAACCAGGACTTTTTCAATTACTCCACAATGCCATTATTATAATTGAGTTGTAAAATGATGACATGAAGATAATGCAATATTCCATATCTTCAGTAAATATTAATTTTAATTCCCCAAGCTATGCTATTCTTACTCAGGCCAAGAAGAAGGCTATTGCTATTTTATATAAATTTGCACAGAGTTAAGCAGCTTATTAACCCAATATTAAAAGTATGAATTGTCCATTCTGCTTTATCCTTGACTCTTCTGGAAAATTAAGGTTTTTACTGCGTAGGATCAATGTTATTGCTCAGTTGAAAATTTTAGAACTAAAAACATATATATATATATATATATATATAATAAAATAAATGCCCCAAAAATCCTTTGGAGAATAAAATGAGGGAATTCCTGAGAAACTATTCTATAATGAATTCTGGTTTCTAGTTTCCTATAGCTGTCATTGGCCTGACATATGATACAAAGGATAAAAAGTATAAGTAAACAAGCCAAGATACACATTTTTATTGATTAATATATGTTTATCATGGGAATAATGATAATTAAAACTGGAAGTAAATCTTATTCAAAATTTCAAGTTAATGGTTTCTTTTCCATTAAGAAATGTTTAATAATATTCTTTTTCATAGTTGGTTTTTTTTTTCTGATAACTTCCATTTTATTTAAGATCATGTTGTACAAAAATCATGAGTTTCAGAGAGTGATGATGAGCTACTTTAGTGACTTTACTTCAACAACTGTCACAAAATTTCTGAAGATTTTCAGCAAATTTTGTGTTTTGGATATGCAATGTTAGTTTATTTTAATCCAAGTTAACTAAACTTTTTCCATTCTTTCTTCTTCTTCTTCTCCTTCTCCTTCCCCATATCAAATTTTTGTCTGAATGATGAATGAAAGCTTTTTTTTTCAAAGCTAAACCATATTAGCTAGTAGCTTAGCATGTATGTCAACATTTCCATTTGCAGGAGAAAGAAACTTAAAAGTGTTTCACTCTTACTGCTCCATCAATATAAACTCAGTTTGAAAAAACAAGAGACTTTTGGAAAGTTGTTTACTTAGGCACTACTTTTCAAGAGAGAAAATCTCTCCAAGTTCAACAAAATTCATGAGGATGGAAAGGTTGACACATACATAGCTCCTCAGTTGCAAATAATAAGGGAGTTATTTCCAAGTTTGTAGGAAATTATTTCATTTCTTCCTCAAATAAATGAACTAAGCATTTATAATGTTAGTATAGATTGTATTCATTTCAATTTAAAAATCTCTAGATATTTTGGATGATTAAGAAAATCCAATATGATAATAAGGTGATGGAGATTTTAATGTCATGTTAGAATTGAAAAACAAAATTTGGGGAAAAAGTATTGTGACATTATTTATTTTCTGATGGTCACTTACTTAACAAGGTGTGCACTAGCTGTGTGCATAGCTCAATCAGTCTATATGAGAGCTTAAATAGTATTTTTAAAAAGTCTCTCAAGCTTGAGGATTTACTTATAACAACAACATGCTGAAACTGCAAAAGTTACAGATGGAAAAGTGCATAAAATAGTATTTTTTCAATGATGGTCCAGAAATCTTGTTGAATAACATTTATGGGAGGTTCTGTCTAGGCTTGTAATTTAATTTCTTGGAGGAGTGGCAGAGCCAAGATGGTAGAAAAAGGGAAGAACTACCCCAAGCTCTCCCCAAAATCATTCCAAAATACTTTAAATAAATTTTAGAGCATCAGAATACCCAAAAATATGCATACTAAATATTTACCAGACAAAGACAACCTAGAACTAAGAAAAAAAGTCTGTGACACCAGGGTGAAAATCCAGCATGTAGTCCTGGCCCAGTCCCATGCCAGCAAAACAAAAAAAGATTTAAAGGCCTCTAATTCAATGTCAGTGAAGGTAGTTTCCAGACTTTTCAGCTCAGAGACAACAAAGAAATCTTGATAGGTCAGCAGAAAGGATCTATGGCAATAAGAATGGAGTCTACTGTGCAATCCCAGCACAACTCATGCTAGTACAGCCCTGGTCCAAATCCTGACTCCTGTGTAAGAAATGACCAGCACGATGAATACAGAGAAGCTTGGTGAGACTTACATGAACTGACCTTTAAGTGAAATGAGCAGAACCAAGAGATCATTATATACTTCAACAACGATACTGTATGAAGATGTATGCTGATGGAAGTAGATTTCCACATAAACCATTGGCATTTTTTATATATTACCAACAAAATCCAACAGCAAGCAATACAAAGAGAAATTCCATTTAAAATAACTGTTAGTATAAAATATTGGAGAGTCTACCTACCAAGGCAAAATCAGGAATCATATGAACACAACTACAATACACTTTTCACACAAATTAAGTCAGATCTAATCAACTGGCAAAAAATCAAATGCTCATGGGTAAATCAAACTACATATAATAAAAATATCAATACTACCTAAATTAATCTACTTACTTAGTGCCTACCAATCAAACTCCCAAGAAATTATTTTACAGGTCTAGAAAAAAATAATTACGATGTTTATCTGTAAAAACAAAAAGTCAAGAATTTCAAGGGAATTAATGAAAATAAATGCCAATGAAGTTGGCCTAGATATGGCAGAGCTAAAACTATATTACAAAGCAGTTAGTGGTTATCAAAAAAAGTTGCTATTTGCTAAGAAATAGAGTAGTAGATCAATAGGATAAGTTAGGTTCACAGGACAAAACAGTCAGTAACTTTAGTAATTTAGTGTTTGAAAACCCCCCAAGCCCCAGCTTTTGGAATAAGAATTCACTATTTGACAAAAAGTGTTGGGAAAATTTATATTGGAAACTAGCATGGCAGAAATTGGCATTGACCCACACCTAACAGCACATATCAAGATAAGGTCACACTGGGTTCATGATTTAGACATAAAGGGTAATAATATAATATATAATAATATATAAGGGTAATAATATAATATAATAATAATATAAGAAAATTATAAGAACATAGAATAAATAGTTTTCCTCTCAAATCTGTGGAGAAGGAAGGACTTGGTGATCAAAGAAAAATAATCATTATTAAAAAAAAAACAACTAGGTAATTTTGATGATATTAAATTTAAAAAGTTTTTGTTCAAACAAAACTATTGCAGATAAGGTTAGAACGGAAGCAATAAACTGGGAACACATTTTTAACTTCAAAGGTCTTGATAAAGGCCTCTTTTCTAATATATGTAGAGAAGTGAATCAAATTTCTAAGAATTCAAACCATTCTCTAATTAATAAATGGTCAAAAGATACAAACAGACAATTTTCAGATGAAGAAATTAAAATCATTTCTAGTCATACAAAAAGGTGCTCTAAATCACTATTGATCAGATTAAATCACTAAACATAAATTAAGACAACTCTGTTGTACCACTATACACCTCTCAGACTGGCTGACAGGAAATATATTGATGAATGTTGAAGGGGATATGGGAGAACTGGGACACTAATACATTGTTGATGAGATTGTGAATTGTTCCAACCATTCTGAGGAACAATTTGAAACTATCCCCAAAGGGCTATCAAACTGTGCATGCCCTTTGGTCCATCAGTGTTTCTATTGGGCTTATATATCAAAGAAATCTTAAAGCAGGCAAAGAGATCCACATGTGCAAATATATTTGTGGCAAGCAACAGGAAACTGAGTGGATGCTCAACAGTTGGATAATGGCTGAATAAGTTATGGTATAGAATGTTATGAAATATTAATGTTCTGTAAGAAATGACCAACAGGATGATTTCAGAGGGGCCTGGAGAGACTTTTATGAACTGATGCTGAGTGAAAAAGAGCAGGATCAGGAGATCATTATATACTTCAACAATAATATTATATGATGATCCATCCTGATGGACTTGGCCCTCTTCAACAATGAGATGATTGAGGTCCATTCCAATGATGGAAGATCTATACCCAGAGAGAGGATTGTGGAAACTCAGTGTGATTCACAAAATAGCATTTTCAGCATTTTCTTTGTTATTTGCTTGCATTTTATTTTCATTCTCATTTTTTTCTGTCTGATTTGATTTTTCTTCTTCTGCAAGATTATATATATATATATATATGGATTTACCATATATTTTTTCATCATTAACATATATTGGACTATTTTCCTTCTAGAGGATGGGGGTGAGGGAAAAGGCGAAAACTGGAATGAAAGGTTTTGCAAGAATTAATGTTGAAAAATTATCCATGCATTGTTTTGAAAAAAAAAAAGCTTTAATAATAATAAAAAAGAAATGATTAGCAGCATAATTTCAGAGAAGCCTGAAGAGACTTATATGAATTGTTGCTAAGTGAAATGAGCAGAATCAGGAGATCACTCCACATGGAAACAACAAAATTACATGATGATAATTTCTGTTGCATCTGTCTCTTTTCAACAAAGATTTTTTAGACTAGTTCCAATCATCTTGTGATAAAAAGATCCAAATACATCCAGAGAGAGGATTATGGGAATGGAGTGTGGATCACATGTATTTTCCCTCTTTTTGTTGATTTTTGCTTGCATTTCATTTTCTTTCTCAGTTTTTTCCTTTTTGATTTGATTTTTCTTGTACAGCAAAATAATAGTATGTATATATATGTATATATATACACATACACACACGCACACACACACACACATATATATACAAATATATATATGCATAAATTGGATTTAATATGTATCATGTTTAACATGTATTGGATTACTTGCTATCTAGGGAAAGAGATGGGGGAAAGGAGTGTGGATTGGAAAACAAGGTTTTGTAAGGGTTAATGTTGAAATATTATCCATGTATATCTTATAAAAATTAAAAACCTTTAATAACAAAATAAACAAAAATATTTTTAAAAATGTGATGATATAAAAAGAAATTAAGGAAGGGAAAGGAATGTTACCAAAACAAATAATAAGGGAGGGTAAAATGAAGTAAAATATATCACATGAAAAGGTACAAAAGACCTTTTAGAGTTGAAGGAAAGAAGGGAGAGGGATGAATATTGCTTGAACCTTAATATCATTGGATTTGACTCAAAGCAAGAACAATAGACATACTTAGTTTGGTGTAAAATTTTATCTCATCCTATAAAGAAGTAGGAGTGGAAAAGGGGAAAGTAAAGGAGAGGATACTAGAAGGAAGGTCAGAAGTAGAAGAAGAAAGGAATAAGAAAGATGTGGTTTATAAAACTGTAGGAGTTGTTCTTGTTGTTGTACTGATTTTTGAAGAGGACCATGACATCAGGGAGGTATTTCCATTTCTTGCAAGGCAATTGGAGTTTAGTGAGGGAAGGTTGTGCAAAGCTACCTGCCTCATTTTCCCCTACAACTTCATCTGGGTCCAGTGTCAACACAATAGCACAAGACAACCAGAGGTGGTTCTGGATGATATGGGAGATATTTTTCAGCTAAGGTCTTCAACAGATCACAGTTTCACTGAGGCAACTAGAGATATCCAGTGAATATCTGACAAAGGCTCATTTCAGAAAAGGAGAACAAAGTGAGGGAGGTGATGGTCAGAAGCAAATACTGGTGTGGAAGAAAAAGGTGAAAGGAGGAAAAAAAGATATAAATTGAAGAAAAGAGGATGGAGTAAAATAAAGAGTTAGTAGTCGTAACTGTGCAAATGAATGGGATTAACTCTTCCATAAAATGGAATGGGATAGCAAAGTGAATTAAAAGCCAGAATCCTACAGTATGTTGTTTACCAAAACATATTTGAATCAGAGAGATATATACAAAGAAAAGGCAAAAGTCTGGAATAGACACTATTTTGCTTCTGCTCAATTAAAAAAAAAAAACAGTAATAGCAATCCTGATTTTAGATCAAACAAAAGCAAAAATTGATGTCTAATTAAAAGGGGCAAGGAATGAAACTACATCTTGCTAAAGGGTACCAGGGATTAGGAAATAATATCAATATTAAACATGTATGCACAACATGGTATTGTTAAGAGTTCAAATGTTGGAGTTTGTTCTTCTCAGAGCGCAGCCGGTTTAGAGGCTTGGAGCCCTTCGGATGTCTCCAAATCCAAAGGTTCTGTCCTTCAGCCTCTGCCTCTGCTTTCTTCTGCCTCCAACCAAGACAGAGATGGAAGGTCTCTCTTATCTCCCTGTGGGGAGCCCAGACACCAACTTGCCGCGGAGAGAGGGCTTCTGGCGTAGCTCCCCTGGAATCCGTCAAAAGTGTTCTCTGCACCAGAGTCGTTCCTCTCGAGTCCAGCGCGATCAGCCAGCCAAGAGGAAAAAGTGTATTCTGGAATGGCTGTCTCGCCTTATATGTGAACCTTCTGAAAGAATGGGATTATGGGTTTTCTCCCATAGTGCTCTCTGGCCCAAAGAGCTTTAAGGTGTGGACTCTCTTGAAGTTAGAAAGTGTACTTTGTGAAGCTAGCATACTTGTGGACTCCAATGAGTAAAGGTGGGAACACAAGCCTTGTCTTGATTAGTTCTACTTAGTACCTTGTTTCAGGTTCTGGCCAAAACAACTTCTTGTAAGATTAGATCAACTCTAATTACTTAGCAGTTAGTAAGGATTCCAACATCTCCCCCTTTCTTTTGTTTTAAAACATAGGGGGTTTCTGAGGGGGTACACATAAATCCATCAATATGGGAGGCATTATACATAATTTACATGAGCACATAGCAATATAACACAGGCTAGTAGTAATGTAACAAATAACAAGAATCAATCTGAAAATTTACACATGTCCATAAGTCCTAGAAACAGTCCAATAGGATTCCATTGTCCATTAGTTCATGTGCCAGGAATCTAATAATTCTTGTGAGCACAATCAGCAACAGAACCACCCGATATTTCTTGGGTCTTCTCCTTTGTTTCAAGGGTCTGCTCCATCTTTCTGTGATGGACAAGGCGAATGTGGCTCGTAGGCACCCATCTGATTCCTTCTCCACCTGTAGAGATGCAAGCAAATCCTCTCCCCCAAGCAGTTAGCCTATCTGGTCCCTTCCATTCACCACTTTCTGGGTCTCTCCACATCACCTGGCGATTATCTAAAGATAGTGGAGCTGCTCGCACTGGACACTGCTCTTCTGGTGGGTTATAAAACCTGTCTGCTGGAGCCAGTGCATCTTTATCAAAGATTAAAAAATTAATGGTATAGAGAACTAAATTTAGAAGTTCTCTAGGGTTACCTGTGGCTCCCCCTTTCTTTTGTTTTTGGAGGAGTGTCTTAATGTCCCTGTTTCTTCTTTCTACTATTGCTTGACCTTGAGGATTGAAGGGTATGCCAGTAGTGTGTAAAATCTTATACTGTGCACAAAAGTGTTCAAAATGTTTGGAGGTATATGCCGGTCCATTATCTGTTTTTATTTCTTGTGGCACACCCATAATTGCGAATGCTTGAATGAGGAATTCAGTGACCACTCGGGCTGTCTCTTTTGCTGCTGGTATGGCAAAAGTGAATCCTGAAAAGGTGTCTACCACAACGTGGATAAAAGACAGACGACCAAAAGATTTATAATGAGTCACATCCATTTGCCAGATTTCATTGGGTCTCAAACCACGAGGATTCTTCCCTGGAGGCAGTGTAGGAGCTTGGAAGGGAAGGCAAGCTGTACAGCTTTTCACTATGCTCCTAGCTTCTTCTTTTGTAATCCCAAACTGTAAACGCAAAGCTCGAGCAGCCTGATGGTATTTAGAATGGGATTCCTGGGCCTCTTGAAATAAAGGCGTACTGGCCAACATAGTTAAAAGGATATCTGCCTTTGAATTTCCATCAAAAATAGGACCTGGAAGTCCACTATGTGAATGGACATGCAGGATATAAATCTTTCCTGGATGCTTTCTCACTTGCTCTTGAAGTTCCTTAAAGAGCTGATATATATTAGAAGCTGCAAATTTTATTTGGGCTGTGGCAATTCTTTGTACCACACCTACTGAATAGGCTGAATCAGATATTATATTTATGTCGCCTGGGTAATAAGTGAGAGCTAGCATGATCGCATATAATTCGTTCTGCTGAGTGGACTGAAAAGGAGTTCTGACTACTCTTTTTACGGTTAGATCATGAGAGTATACAGCACAAATATTTTGTTTGGCTGCGTCTGTAAAAATGGTTGGTCCTTCAAGAGGAACCTTAGAAACCTTCTCCTCAAAAATCCATTGCCA
This sequence comes from Antechinus flavipes, assembly GCF_016432865.1. NCBI lineage: Eukaryota > Metazoa > Chordata > Mammalia > Dasyuromorphia > Dasyuridae > Antechinus > Antechinus flavipes. Next base: position 184,771,925 of record NC_067399.1, on the reverse strand, counting down.
ATTATGCAGTAGTCTGGTTATCTTTAATGGAGATCCATGTGCAAAATTTGGAGCCATGGCCAATAAAATCTGCCACTCTGGGATGGTTTCACAGCATACATTAATTTGTGCATTTGTATAGAAGGTATATATCTTGTCAGGTCTTGTCCCAGATAATTGTACTGCTCGCTTAATGGCCTTTAATAGAATTCTAGCCACAAGCACTGGGTAAGGCGTAAGGCTTTGTTCTGGTTGTGCTGGGAGGTTCACCCACTCTATCACATTGTCTCCTTGATGAAGGACTGCTGTGGGTGCTTCTTTCGTAGCAAAAACCGATGTTTCCAAGGGTTTTTGAGTTACTCTCTCAACTACATTGGATAAAGCCAGTTCAACTTCTCTCAAGGTCTCTTGAGCTTCTTTTGTAAGCCGGCATGGTGAATTTAAAGCAGTGTCTCCCCTTAAAATGTCATATAGGGGTTGCAATTGATTGGTAGTTAAACCTAATACTGGATGCATCCATTGGATATAGCATTCAATTTTGTAGGGGAGTAGTAAATGAGTAGCAAGAAAAAATATATAGCAAAACTATACTAGTGGAGAATTTTTAACCTCCTATCAGAATATATTTTTCTTTCACTATAAGAGTTTTTTTTTAATATATATTCAGATTTTGTTGTGGAAGTTGTTTGTTTTTCTGGCTTTTTTCTTGATGTTAACATTATGTTAATGTTGGACTTTACTTCCTCTGCATGTGGAGGGGGAAAAGGAGTACTATCTCAAACTTCAGGCCTTTTTGTACTGCTATTTTCAGAGGTATTTCTTGAGACTGAAAAGTTTACAATCATTCCAAGATGGTGTTATCATCTCTGGCTTGAAAGTTAATAAAACTGTTTCAGTTAACAAAATCTCATTCCACCACTACTGTTTTATTCAGGTGGATTTTGAGTTGGTGTCTACTCCTGTGTCACCAGTCTTTCTTACTTCCTAAGTTTTCTTTGGCTAACAGCATGTCTCCTTCTGACCTTTTGTTGGATCTGCCATTCCAGAATTCAATTTAAGACATTATTTAAAATTGGAGGTGAATTTTGGGAAAACTGAGTGCTTTCTGTATTTGTTCATATTGGCTCCACTCCCAGAAATCCTTAAAGTATTTTTCAGGATTCATGTAACATATTATTGATTTTTACTCCAACTAAAAGCACATTTAATTGGCATCTATCATGACTTAAAGGCCATATCCAGATAGCTTCTGGATCTTTTCCTGACTTAGTTTGTCACCAAAAACATTCTAAATAACATTCTAAAAAAATTCTAAATAAATAATAACATTCTAGAAAACACTTTTCAGTCTCTTCTTAATGTGTATTCTCTTGATTCTTCTTTATTCTTCCAGTATGTCTATCTCATTGTCATGATGAAGAGAAACATCAAGTGACCAAAAGACAAACAAAAAGTTGGTTTCTATTCTATCATGACATAGATAATTAGAATAGTAGATAAAATGCTAGATGTGAACTCAGGAAAAACTGAATTCACACCCTTCTTTATCTTTACAAAAATATAATAGGTTGTGACATTTAATCATTGAATCTCAGTTTCCTCATACATGAGAACAGATATTTTCTAACAGCTACCATAAAGTATTGTTGTGTATGTAAAATATGTGAAGTTCAGTACAAATTTAAAACAATCTATTAATAAATATTTATTAAACAACTACCATGTGCCAGGCACTGTGTTAAGTACATCAATTTTCATTATTTTTCTTTTTTGATTATTTTGACTATTGAAATTGTGTGTAATATTAGTGTCTCCAATGAGTCAGAACCAAGAGAAAATGATAAAAAAATCTTTTCAATCACTAACCAATATCAGCAACACAAAAGAAATAGGTAAGTAGGTCACTTGCCAGAGAGTCTAGTTTAAAATCATCATTTTTATAGGTTTGCCATCAAAATCACATTATTGCTATAATCATTTCTTAGACTGAAAAGCCAGGATGAAACCCCATGATACAATGATTATGTTTAAAGTTTAATGGGCTTATAAAAATGAAAATAAAATAAAAAAAAAATTAACCGATGTCTATGAGGCCAGGGAAGACAAAACTACTATTAGGTTATTTGTGATAGTGCCAAAGAAAGATTATATAATTTGAACCCTTTTTTTAATACACGTGGACTTTGGAGAACTGTTTCCTTGAGGGCAAAGGTTATTCCACTTATTTTTCATTTGTATTTCCATAGTGCAGCACAGACCCAGTCCATTAGCAATTTTATTTGACTTGGATTGAGTATAAATAGCAATTGTTTCTGTTTTGGCCAGAAACACTGAGGGTCCTCTCGTTTCAGATCGATTCATTTGATAAATCAAAGTAGGCCATCTTTTACTTCAGGTCTTATCTATCCTTTAACCACTGAATGAGTGTAAACTGAGACAAAGAAAAATCTTAGTTTTAAAATGGCTAAGCTGTCCCACCACATTCAAAGCTGTGGCTAATCATTTGACCTATCTAAACTTTAAATAAATCTGTAGGAGAGACTGAGGCTTTACAATCCCCACTTATTTAAATGCATTTCATTTGCAAGTCAAGACATCATCCTCCTGATGCCATTGGTCTTTTGTGAGAAAGAATGATGAACAACAGTACTTAAAATATCTATATTGAATGATGGATTGACAGATTGACTGAATGTCTGGTTATATAGAAATAGATTGTTTCTCCCTGTAATGACCCAGTGCAGAGATTGTTAAATTTGGAAAAATGAGTTTGTTGATTAGTTTAGACTTTTGTTAGTTGTGTAACCCTGGAAAAATCACATAACTTTTGTCAAGCTCAGTTTTCTCATCTGTGAGTTGAGTAAAATAGTGAAACCTATCATAAAAGGTTATTGTAAAGATAAAATGTTACACATTCACATACACATAAAGTTACAAATTTTAAGATGCCTTAAAGTGTTAAAATGATGATGCTGATAATGGAAATTACATTGAATCTATGTAGTTTTCAACTGAAGTTTCACACATTTGATTTTTACTTTGGAAACTTTTGAAGATATGTTTCATGTGGGTGTGGGTGTGAGTGAGTGTGTGTACTTAACAATATTCTATGTTATGAATCTTTGTTCTAAGAGTTGCATTTTCCTAATGAGAGAAAGAGAAGTATTTATCTTTTCTAAGTTATGGTTATTTATATGCAATATTGTGTTGGACTTTGAGTAGCTCTCTCACATATCTGTTAAAGTAGTCACTGAATTATCTACTATCTCTCACTAACTCAGCTTTTACATATTACATAGTCCTATATTTTTCTAATTCATCATTCTGCCTTTTGCTTCAGTATCTTCATCCCCAACCACATGGGTTAGTACATAGGAATCCTAGAAACACCCACTCTCCACATATTACTATTTGGAGTACCTGGTTGCATTATTAATTCATTAAATTATCTTCACAAAAGCAAATTTTGAGAGAAAACGCTGCTCCCAAAACCTTTAATTTCCTCAAATCAACTCTAATTTCTAGTGACTACTTTATAATGTCTCCATTTTCTCTGCTGCAGTTTATATCTATGCCACAAGATCATAAGATTGATAGCACTGCAAATACACCCTATTTAATCTCATTTAAGGTGTCAAAAACATTTATAATTATATCCTTGCACACATCACCTTGTGGTTATCTGAAATATTTTTCTGCTCTATAAGTAGCTAAGTTCATAATAGTAACTTTACTCTTTGAAGAGTAACCACTTTACTGGTTTTCAATGTGTACCTTCATCTTCTTTCTTCTCTATATAATATTTTATCCTTTTGTCATCAATGATCCCTTTATCTTCTATCCTGACAAAATGTTCCTCTTTTAAAAATCTGCTTCCCTGGAAAATGAATGGATGCCCATCAATTAGAGAATGGTTGAGTAAATTGTGAACGTTATGGAATATTATTGTTCTGTAAGGAATGACCAGCAGGATGAATACAGAGAGGACTGGCGAGACTTACATGAACTGATGCTAAGTGAAATGAGCAGAACCAGGAGATCATTATATACCTCAACAACGATACTGTTTGAGGATGTATTCTGATGGAAGTGGATCTCTTCGATAAAGAGAGCTAATTCAGTTTCAATTGATCAAGGATGAACAGAAGCAGCTACACCCAAAGAAAGAACACTAGGAAATGAATATAAACTGCTTGCATTTTTCTCTTTCTTCCTGGGTTATTTATACCTTCTGAATCCAATTTTCCCTGTGCAACAAGAAAACTGTTTGGTTCTGCACACATATATTGTATCTAGGATATACTGTAACCTATTCAACATGTAAAGGACTGCTTGCCATCTGGAGGAGGGGGTGGAGGGAGGGAGGGGAAAAATCGGAACAGAAGTGAATGCAAGGGATAATGTTGTAAAAAATTACCCTGGCATGGGTTCTGTTAATAAAAAGTTATTTTAAAAAAAAAGTCTGCTTCCAGCTAGTAAATGATTGCGATTCTCAGCAGTAAAATGATCCATGATTATTGTGAAGGACATATGATGAGAAATCCTTTCCATATGCCAAAAAGAAACTCATTGGGTCTGAGTACAGATTGAATATCTCCCGCTCTGTCTTTCTCCCGTATTGCTCACTTTCTCCCTTTCCATCTCCCTATTCAATTGCCTCTTCCTCTCTTTCTTCTTTTTCCTATCACTCTCCCTTTTTCTCTCTCCCCCTCTCTCTTTTTTAACTTTATTTTCCCTGAGGATTTTTTTTTTTTTTGGAGTATCATGAATTATATAGGATTCAAGGCTAATGAAATAGGCAAACAGGAGTTAATGTACAAATCACTTTTGACCAACTAGCATGTGAAGGTCAATATGCAGATACTTCAGGATAGATTAATTATCCTTTAATAGCATATGAGCAAATTGCTGCTGCTATGAAAGCATGGGGTGCCCTCCTAGGAAAAGATAGAGGAGAAGCCTTCATGAAAATAGAATAAAGTCCAAATGAACCCTTTGCTGATTTAGGGGGACATCTGCAAACAGCTGTCATACAAACGATTGGAGAAAATGCAACTACAGGAATTATGATAAAACAACTTGCTAGAGAAAATGCTAATGAGATTTGTAGAAGAATTATACTAGAACTACACAAGGATTCTCTTTTAAAGGAGATCATAAGAAACTGTGCCACGGTGGACACAGATACCTTTTATACTCAGGCTATGATGCAGACTTCCCAAGATCTGAACATGGGAAGACAGGGTGCCTTTTGGCAAGGGACTTCCAGCGAGATTCATCAATGAGGTAAAGTAAGGCATCTGAAAACTTAATGTTGGCATAGAGACAGAATGAGAAAACAGGGTGGGAGAACAAGACCCAAAACCTTATGTCCAAATGCAATAGAGGCTTCCATTGGGCCTCAGAATGTAGACAGATTCAGGGAAATGGGATGAGGAGCCCAGCCCCAGGGCCCAAGGCAAAAAACACTTGGGGCATGATGGCAGCCAATGGTGCACCCAGAGAGTCTTTGGAACTTCAATACCCAGACAGGACCAATCAGCCAGGAAGCAATCTGATGGGAGAAAGGGATTACACAATCAATCAGCCAGGAAGCAACCTGATGGGAGAAAGGGATTACAATTGGGGAGAATGGACTTGTATGCATCTGGGACAACTGAGATTACCCCTGGAGAGGTGAAATCTGTTCCTCTCCAACTCATGGATCCCTTGCTTCCAGGCACAGTAGGCTTGACCATTTCACCTCCTGAAGTACTTACAAAACAGTGTTCATCCATACACTGATGTGGGAAACTGGAAAATGTGTAGATAATATCCCAGTCACTAATACAGGTAGACAATGTGTGACTTATCAATTAGGAGAAATAGTAGCATTAGGTTTACTAACACATAAGCAATCTGGTGATAGTTGCCCAGATTCTGGCTCCAAGCAACAAAATCCAGGAATATACTGGACAGCAACTGTGGCAGCTAATCGACCTAAGCTCACTATCTATATAAATGGCATGCCATTAGAAGGACTGATAGACACAGTACAGATCGTGCAGTCATTGGAGGTACTAGTTGGTCCAGTCACTGGCCAAAGATTAAAGCAGACACCTACATGTCTGGCATAGGAGGATCAATAGCAGCTGAAGATAGTGCTATCCCTTTGAGATGGACTTTTGAAGGCAAAACAGGAGTTTTTACTCCTTTTATACTTGAAAAAATCTCGATCACTCTGTGGGGAAGAGACATTTTACAACAATTAGGATTACAAATGAGTACTTTGGTTTTCTAGGCAGGGCTGCTGTTGAAGTGCTGCCAACATCTTACTTGTTCCTGTTCAATAGAAAACTGATACACCAGTGTGAATAGAACAGTGGCCTTTAGCTAGCAATAAAATAAATACTGACTATAATACATCTCTTCTAATTTTTAAAAGGGATTTTCATATGTTTACATATATGCTGAGAGTTTGGGTTTGTGTGTGTGTTGGGAGAGAGAGAGAGAGAGAGAGAGAGAGAGAGAGAGAGATGTTTGATCCTAACTTTTGTTTTTTTTTGTTTTTGTTTTGTTTTGTTTGTTTTTGAAAGCAAAACAAACACTAAATTAGCAGTGTTTGGAGTGATTTCATATGTATAAAATTCAATGTAAAAGCATACCTCATTAATAATCACTGAGTGTTCTTCAATGGTAATCTTTGCATAATGTCTATTGTGATACACTTATGTATACTGCCAAAACTATGTGCATTAGCTTTTCTGAAGTGTAAATGTTTATTCATTAACACTCATGCCTAGATTTCTACGTATTAATAAATATTTAGCAATCAAAGATACATTTCACATACTAATGAAATATTTGCCTGACAATGATTCTCAAATTCAGTATATAATTGAAATAGATGTGACCTTAAGTCATTCAATTAACATCTTTATATGAATAAACCTTACACATTTGGCAAAATTGCAAATACTATGTGGTCTTTTCTTAATTATGTTTCAAACTAGTTTCTAGTTTTCTAAACTATTTATTGACTTCATTTGGTTTATCATTCTAATCTTCCTTTTCCTTGACATTATTTTGATAATGGTTTTGATGATTTCTATTTAATACCTAAGTGTGGAGCAAATTTTTATTTTTGGAACCTATAAAGGAAAGTATGTCAAATCAAGTCCATGTTCATGGAAGAAAGATAATGTAACATGTGAATAAATGAGCATTTATGCATTTTATAGTCAGTAGAAAGAATTTCACAATTGACTACCATGCCCCATAAAATTCAAATCCCTTTTGGAGTGCACAGCTCACTGGTAATCTCACTACTTGATGTTTATAGGGTGATTGACTATGAATTTTGGAGGCAGCTGGTCTTCCCTTTCCCATAAATTTTTACTTCAACTTTAACAGTACTCTTTTCTGAGTTTCTCATTTATTGTCAGTTAAAGTGACTTTCACAAATCTAGCAAACTATCAGATGATAATATTCAAATATTCACAATTCAGATATTGTGCTTCAGTGCTCTAATATGTTTATATTTCTGAACTCATTCATATATGTAGACATTTCTTCAAGTCTTTTGAGATACTAGAAATGAACAACATATATATAACTGGCAAGAACCTTATGGACTGTTCCTATACTTCATCTGCTTTAGCTAAATCTTGTGTCATAGAGTTGTGAGAATAAAATGAGATAAAATAGGGAAAGGGGTTTCAAAAAAGTAAATGGTTAAATGAATATTTGTAATGATTATTAACACCACTACATCACCAAAGTCTGACAGAGTGGCAAAGGGCTGATTCAATCACTGAAGAGACAATTTTGAACAATGGAAAGATTTCTAGATTTGGAGTCAGAAGTTTGGGTTCAAATTCATTTCATGTTTTCTTCTTGTGTGTCTAAGCTTATTTGCTTTCTCTGGACTTTGTTTCTGAATTAGAAAACGATAGCATTGGATCAGGTAACCTGAAAGGGTTTTTATATATCTAATATTATGATCTACAAGCCCATTATTTAGGAAGCTCTATTGTGATAAAGTGGGCAATTAGGTAGCACAGTTTATAGAGTGCCAGGTCTGGAGTCAGGAAGACATCTCTCTGAGTTAATATCTGCCTCAATTTCTTCATCTATAAAATGAGCTGGAGGATAAATGGGAAACCATTCCAGAACATTTGCCAAGAAAATTCCAAATGGATTCATGGAGTCAGCAATGGCTGAAATTGAATGCAAAAATTAGTTGTTCTTTTACGTCCTACTTAATACATGTAAACTCATCTAATTAAAAAAATCACACATGACCTTGATTATTTTCCTTGCCAATTCCTATTAAAAATGTAATTAAAAATGGTAAGATTCTGCAAGATTCTCATAACATCATGCATGGGCTGAAAGGTGCTATCCCAGCAATTGGATTTAATACTTTGTTTCTTGACTGCTTTTATTTTATGCATCATTCTTGATCCTGTATGGTATTAAAACAGGAAAAGAATTACTGACTCCTCTTCATATCTTGATATCTGTTGGCATTAGGTAAAGTATAGGAATGAGTGCTTTTGGGATGTATTACTATTTTTACATTATATGTACGTTTTTCATGACATAAGATTTTTTATAAATCTGACATTAATAAGGGAAAAAATCCTGAGAAGAAAATGCATTTTTTAGCATTTCTTTCCCCTAAATCTGACTCCTAGGGAAGCATTTTAGGATAGCCCAACATTTTCCTGTTGATCCCATGGCAATGTATTTCCAAAAATGTGACTTAGAAAATTATTTAATTTCAGTGGGTCTCCTTGCTTTGGAAAGTGAACATTCTGACATTTAACACTATTTTGATTTGTTGTGCTGATGAATCCTTAGAATTATAATGTGGATGTTTAATAAATATTTATTGAATTGATCTTTGTTTCTTCATCTATAAAGTAAGAACTTGAGTTAGATGTCTTCTAACATTCCATTTTGATTTAAACCCATTGTTCTGATACATCATCACCATAAGACTGAAAACTTCACAAAAAATTAGAGTCATGTATTACTTGATGCTGTTTTATCTCTTCCAGTGTCTAATAAAGTAAGGGATTACTATTTTTTCTTGATTTTAATTAATCATTTTCCAATTACTTATAACATCTTTCTGTTTCTTATCACCGCTCCAACTTTTACTACTTCCAAAAGATTATTTCAAGTCCTATTTCTTCCATGATATCACAGTGGAATGAAGCATCAACTTAGGAGTTGGAAGACTTAGATTTAATTCTACATATTACATTTAATGCTTATGGTTCCTGTGGAAAGTCACCACAATCCCTACTCAGACATCAGTTTATTCTTCTGTTAAATGAAGGAGGTAGGGAGGCCATTTTTCTGGAGATCTATAATCATATGATCTCAATAAGATTATAAGCTCTGAAAGAGACTGATCCCAGTGTTTTTCTTTCACAGTACCTAGCACTATATCGAATAAGGATATTCGTATTATATAAAGGAGGAAGACTTGGAATGCAATCCCAACTCTATTGCTTATTAAATCTAGGGTGAAGGACAAATTTCCTAATTTTCTTATGTCTTTATTTCTATGTTCAGAAAGTGAGACTAATAATTATTTCATTTCTAATAAAGTCATAAGGCTATTCTGGGAAATGTACTTTAAGTTTAAAGCAAAATGTAATTGGTTGTTGTTTCTAAATTGTTAAGAAAATATTTATTAACATTAAACATACACTTTCCAAGGAGAGTATATTTAGCAATTAATTCAAATAAATCAAAGTAACTTGCATATCACCAACATATAGTATATGGTTAAAAGAAAAAAAAACTTTATCTTTGACTTTGTTCAAAAAATAATTACTTTTTACTCCCATGGCTAATAGTAACATGCCCATTATATTTCTGAATATACCCTGATTGATCTCTGACTAACATGTGAGAAAAGAACCTGAAACTGTCTTAGCTGAAGGGTATGCACCCAATGTAGGTATATACATGAATGATCTATGAGTTTTCTATAATAGACTTGTCTATGCCAGTATTGATCTATGCTTTTTGAAGTCAAATAGTTAAGTATATAAAGAACCTGAAGTTTGTTTTCTCCCTGTATGCACAACCCAAAAGTAACTTTAGTATAATAAAATTGTATTGATTTTCCCCCAGAACTAGTATCAAAAGGAATTGTCTTGGGGACCCAACTATCCAGAATAAATGACAGAACTGGAGAAATATAATGAATAGGTTGCTAATCTTTAATTTGGGATGAATTATGTTATAATAATGCCTTAAAAACTTATGAGACATTTAAAACAAACAAGTTACTTAACTCCAGAATATTTGCTCTAGACGTATAAGTTTTAGTGTTGGGATTCATTTGAGGGAGGGGATTCCCTTATCAGTAAAATGGCAGGTCATTGGTATATTAAATCATCCTTCCTTCCAATTTTTTTATAATTTATTTTTATTTTTTTACTAAAAGCCCTAGTCAATTTAGCAAATATTTTGTAAGTACTTACTGTGTGTTGTGTACTCTTATAAATTTTGGAAATGCAGAGAAAGATAAAAACCAGCTTCTCAAGGAGCTTAAATGAAAATAACAAAAAAGCAACTATATTATCAGATAGATGCATGATATATTGGGGTTAATCTAAAGGGGCTGTATTAGTATTAAAGGGATTAGGAGCTACTTGCTGTAGAATGTGAGATTTTAGTTAAGTTAAGAGGAAAGTCATAAAAAGGAGGGTAATAAAAATAAGGAGGGAGAGAAATAAAGAATAATAATAAAACTAGTAAAAATGTTCAGGCAGTAGTTGTTTTGTTCAAGGAATGAAATTACTGAATTGTAGAATACATGAAGGGAGTTAAAGTATAAGGAAGACTGGATAGGTGGGAAGGTTAGTTTATTAACAGCTTTAAAAACTGCTATTCTTTTCACAGTGTCTCAGATTTTCATTCTTAGAGTGGGTATAGTTGACTTTCACTCATATTTTCTCTGTGATGTAATCTTTTTTCTTTTTTAGCTGTTTTTTTTTTTTTTTTTTTTTTAATATCCATGATGGGGCAGCTAGGTGGCACAGTGCATAGAGCACCAGCCCTAAAGTCAGGAGGACCTCAGTTCAAATCTGGCCTTAGACACTTAACACTTCCTGGCTGTGTGACTCTGGGCAAGTCATTCAATTCCAATAACCTCAGGGAAAAAAAATCCATTTATATTTCAGTAGTTTTTTTTTTTTAATCTTCTTTCATATCACCATTTTGTCTCCTTAGTTAGTTTTCCTTATGCTACATGTAGTAATGATATTTCCATAGGCTCTCTTTCCACTATTTAAGTATTCCCATTTTTAATCCCTCCCTTATTCCACTTTTCCTTTATATTGTATTGTCTCTTTTTTTTTGAAAGGCTTTAGGAATTGTCATCCTTTCATTTTTTCATTCATTGATTTGGTAAGGTTCTATAACTCTTTCTCCTCAATTTTTCCAACTTCTTTCTCCCTATTTTTTCCTTTAGATTCTCCAATCTTGTTATAAGCTATACATTAATTCACTTGTAAGTTTGTTTTTGGAAGAGTTCTATCCTCCACCTACATTTCTTTTTATTTAAATTCCATTTACTTCATTTAAAGTCTTGCTGTTGTTATTCATCAGTCTCTTGTGAGAAACTTCCTCTACAAGTCATTTTTTTTTTCTTTCTTCCCTTCAGTTTCTTAAAAAATAATAAGCATGGTCAAAGCCAAAATAGTGGAGTGAATGTAGGGTAGTCAAAGAGGGCTTGGAAGGTCACAGAAAGGGTCTGTTACATCGTGGTAGCTCTGGGGTGAGTCTGGAACATAATCACAGTGCAGACCACTCCAGCACAACCCAGGCCTTAAGGTATCTGAATTGGTGGTAGTGGAAGCAAGCTCCAGACCACTCAGCCAATAGAGGTCAAGGACAATTGTCCTTGACCTCTAAGGACAATTCAGCAGAAAAGGTTGGCATATTAGTGTGTAAGGGAAGCCCCTGAAAACTAGAATATCTCTTTGGGAGCTACTGAATCTACAGAGGTGGCAGCAGTGCTGTGGCAGCAACAGTAACCTGACCAGTGACAGCTGTGTCTGCAGCTTCTGGAGATCTCAGCTTATATGTTGTGTGCTTGTGTGTGTAGGTGTGTGTGTGTGTGTGTGTGTGTGTGTGTGTGTGTAAGTGAGAGCACACAGCTGGCCAAATGTAGATGGCAAAGACCTTTTTATTCCCACTAAGGCAAGATTTTATTGCTTTGCCATTTTCAGATCTGGGTAACAGTGCTGGCTCACAATAAAGGTTCCTTGAAGGATCTCTGAAAATAGCTGCATAAAACCACTGAATTTTGGGATATTGCCACTCTGGCAATACCTGCCTCCACCCTGGAAACAAAGCCCTACTTTAACAAAAAAATTAAAAGTCTAGTAATAAGTTGGGGAAATGAGTGTACTTTAGGAAAAAAAAATCTGACCATAGAAAACTCCTATATCCAAGGTGTCCAAGGAAAATAAGGATTGGTCTCAGACCTTGGAAGACCTCAGAAGAGATTTTGAAAATGAAGAAAGAGAGGTAGAGGAAAATTTTGGAAGAAAAATGAGAATGAGGCAAAAAGAAATTCAAAGAGTTAATAAGGGAAAAGGATGCCTTAAAAAGCAAAATTGGCCAAATGGGAAAGGAGATGCAAAAGCTCACTGAAAAAAAGTAATTTCTTAAAAATTACAGTTGAGCAAATGGAAACTAATGAATTTATGAGAAAAGAAGATACAAGGAAACAAATCCAAAAGGATGAAAAAAAGGGGAAAATTCTGAATCTCACATTTGAAAACCATTGATCTAGAAAAAAGACCCAGGACAGATCATTTAAAGATCATTGGTCTATCTGAAAAATATAATAAAAAAGAGCCTAGATATAATTTTAAAATAAATTATCAAGGGAAAACAACTTGATATTTTAGAACCAGAAGATAGAAATTGAAAGAATCCACTAATCCTGAAAAATCCTGAAAGAGTTTTAAAAACTCCAATGAATATTATAATTAAATTCTGAAACTCCCAGGTCAAGGAGAAAATATTGCAAACATCTGGAAAGAAATGATTCAAATATAGTGGAGTGACAATCAATATAACACAAGACTTAGTAACTTCTACATTAAAAAACCAGAGGGATCAGAATATGATAGTGAGGAGAGCAATGGACCTAGAATTAAAACCAAGAATCGCCTACCTGGCAAAAGTGAATATAATCTTTCAGGGGAAAAGGTCAATGTTCAATGAAATAGAGAATTTTCAAGAATTTATGATGAAGAGACCAGAGCTACACAGACATTTTGATTTTAAAATACAAAAATCAGGAGAATTAAAATAAGGTAACATTATTATGGCAGTTTGGAGTAGACAGGGCACAGGTATGGGTTGAATATAAAGAGATAATATCTAAAAATAAATTAAAAATCAATCAGTAAGAAAATAACTGTGAGGGGAGAAAGGGAATAGGAGAAATAGGATAATGTAAATTATCTTCAATAAAGGGGTAAGAAAATAATTTAGAATGGAGAGAAAGAGAGGGGGCATGAATGAAGCTTCTCATCAGAATTGGCTCAAAAGGAAATAAAATACACACTCAATAGGGATACATAAATCTATTTTATCCTGCAGAAAAGTAAGAGGGGAAGAGGATATGAAAAGGGAAGGGTGCACATTAGGAGGAGAAGCTGATCAAAAGCAAATTGCTTTTGAGGAGAGATAAAGTGAAAGGAAAGAGAGAATAAAATAAACCCAGGTGAGGGAATATAGTCAGCAAGAGTAATTATGAAAAGAATTTTGAAGCAAATTTCTCTGTTGAAGGCCTCATTTCTCAAATGTATGGAGAATTGAGTCAAATTTATATAAAAAATATGAGCCATTGTCCAATTGAAAAATGACCAGAAGATATAATCTATGCACGTAAGGGTTTAAAATCATGCATGCCTTTTGACTTAATAATACCAGCTCTAGTCACATATTCCAAAAGAGGTTTTTTTTTTTTTTTTTTTTTTTTTAGGAAAAGAACCTTTATGCATAAAAATATTTATAGCAGCTCTTTTCTTTCAGGGCAAATTTTGGAAATTGGGGATAAGCCCATTATTTAGCAGTGGTTGATTAAATTGTGGTATGTAATTATGAAAGAATATTATTGTTCTATAAGAAATAAGGAACAAGATGCTATCAGAACAACCTGGAAAGTCCTCCATAAGGTCAAGGAAAGTGAAATGTACTGTGTACAAAACAATCGCAAAGTTGTGGGATGAGTACCTAAGAATGACTTTGCTATTCTCAGCAGTACAATAATCCAAGACCACTCTGAAGGATTTATGATAAAAAAATGTTATCCATAATCAGAGAAAAAACTGATTGTCTGAATACAGACTGAAACATTTTTAAACCTTTTTTTAAACTTTTTTTTTTTTTTTTTTAGGGGAGAGGATCTGTGTTTTATTTTGCAGCATGGTTTTTATGGAAATGTTTTCCACAACTTTACATGGACCTTCTCAATGGGGATGAGGGTGGGAAAGAAGACAGAGCACCTGGAACTTCAAAATTTCAAAAGAAATGTAAAAAATTACATATAACTGGGAAAATAATAATATTAAAATAAAAAACCCAATAACTATTAAATATGGAAAGTTTAATTTATTTTTAATTGTTTGCTTGATAACTATACTTAATTTTTGTATACTATTTGTTTGGAGTATTTACAATGCTTTCCTACTCGATGTTTTCAGGAGTAAATAAAATGTAATTCTTTTGAAAAACATGCATTTTTCATTTATAAAGTCATTTATTATTAATCTCAGACTTGCAAGTTTAAAAACAGCAAGTTTTGCATAGTAACTTGAGCTCCTTTGCTTTTTATAATACATTATTTCATTCCATTCTTCAGTTTGTAATGAGTGCAAAGTAACCATTATTTAAATGTATTTTATTTTATATTTAAAGTTCTTGATCAATTGTAGAATTTTTTTTATTCTCATTATTTGATTTAGTTATTGTATATATTGGAATGTAAGGTATTAGTAGTTTCACTACTTTACCAAAGCCATTCATAGAATCTTTTGATTAGTGCTTTATTTTTTGTATCTAATAGTTATAGGCAACTTTCTTGCATTATTTACTTATGGACATCTTCATTTTTGGTCATTTATAAAACAGCTGTCATCTTTAAGTTATTTCTGAACATGCTTCATTAAATATCAATTGATTTACTTTGCATAAATGTCTTGACCTAATTCTAGTCTTTTCTTTCTTCTTTACTATCATGTATCTTCAAGCAATTGCAATAATTTTTCATCTTTTTGGTACCTGACTTCTCAACTTCTCTATTCTGCCTTAGCCCCTAATTCCTTAAATTGGATCTTCTTCATGAATACTGACTCATCTTTTATTCAGGCTCTAAATTTAATGTCTATAATCTTTGAAGTTTATTATAAATAATATACACCTTCCTAACATCTACAAATAATTGTTTTATTTACAATTCTTCATTTAATCTTTCAAAGTCCTGAAAACACTTTCATGTAAATGAATTTTGGTTAAAATAGTGCCTTACAACCATCCCTAAATCTAAGGGATACTTATAATTTTGAAGTTTTTTCAAACATTATTTTAGTACATTTCCCTAAGGGACAGTTTCCTCCCATATCTGTAGAACTATCTCAATGTGATAATCTACTCCATTTAGCAAACAGAATGTTTAGAAGTGAAAGAAACCATAAATTAGATTTTTATAACATGTCTTCATATGTGATGATCTCTATAATAATTACTGAAGACTTGTTATATCCCAATGCATAAAAGATGACTTTTGGAGAAAGAAATAACTAGGTTCTAGCCTTCCATGTGACACATCTTTTCTTTGTGACAGTGTAAATCTGTTAGGCTTCAATTGTTTCAGATCATTCTGTGAAAATCTAAGTTTCAGACAACTTGTTTATTGATATAGGTGAAGGAGATTCTATATTGGAATTCTCCTACATTTCAGAAAACACAAGTCCAGACAAAAAACAAATCCAAATATCCAGAATTACGAAACCCTGGGGTATAGTCTGGGAAAGTAATTGAATTCACATTTTATAAATGAGACTACTGATGTTCAGAGAGGCTAAATGATATGTCTTAGTTCATATATCTACAATGTGTAGTTTAAGGACAAAATACTCACTACTTCCTCCTAGCCCAATGATATTCCTACTCCATCATGTTATACCATAAAATCCTTTCAACATTGCAACTGATTTCTATTGCATTTTAAAGAAAAATATTTAAATTCTTTATTGCATTCTTCCCTTGCTATAAATGAACAATCTCAGTCAATTACAGTCAATGACAGGATAATTTTTAAAAAAACATAGTATTATAAAATATTATCAAATGGAAAGCAGCTAAACTGATACTATATAGCAGAAATATAATGTGCTATGAGTTTATAGAATAAAAGAATATAGATTAAATGGGACATGAAAGATAATGTAGTCTAAGATACTCAGTTTGCCAAAAAGAGAAATTAAGTCTTTAAGTGATTTTCTCAAGCATACTTAGCTAGGAAGCATCTATATCTCAAATGTAACTTAAACATTAATTCCATTATTCTTTCATTAGTATTATGAGTTCTCTGGATATAGCAAGACTAAGGATTATCATATTACTTTGTTAACAAAACATGATTTTATCTTAACAAACATTCACCATTTTAAAAAAATGGGGAAATAGAAAAATCATTATATTGTTTCAATTTTACAAAATATACACACAATATAAATTCAGGGTTATTTAACAAATCTGTTATATAAAGAGTTTGTTTCTTACAATCTACCCTACATTCTAAAAAGAATCACTTGCTATGTTGAAAAAGCACATAACAGTGCTGCAAGGAACATGAGATGTATTTTGGAAACCCCCATTATCCATCTAAAATGTGTTTGGATCCAGGGTTGATTGTGGAAGGACAGTGGCATGTATTGGCAGGGCCTATTCATGTGTCATGCTGGAACTGTGAATAGAGTTGAAACATTGTTCAATATTGGCCATTACTTTCTTTTTTTAAAATTTGTTTATTTTTATTTTTTATTGTTATAGCTTTTTAGTTACAAAACATATCCATGGGTAATTTTTCAACATGGATCCTTGCAAATTCTTCTGTCCTGAAATTTCCCTAGCTTCCCTCAACTCCCTCCCCAAGATGGCAGGTACTCCAATAAATGTTAAATATGTTAAAGTATATGTTAAATCATATATATATATATGGTTATCTAGAAAGAAAGAAAGAAACCAGAGAAGGAAAACAAAAATGGAAGCAAAAAATAATAAAGAGTGAAAATGATATGTTCTGGTCCATACTCATTTCCCATAGTTCTTTGGATGTAGCTGATTCTCTTCATTACTGAACAATTGGAACTGGTTTGAATCTTCTCATTGTTGAAGAGAGCCACATTCATCAGTGTTGATCATCATATAATTTTGTCTCTGTGTATAATGATCTCCTGGTTCTGCTTATTTCAGAACTCAGCACCAATTCATGTAAGTCTCTCCAAGCCTCTCTGAAATCATATTATTAGCACTTACAGAACAATAATATTCCATAACATCCATATATTACAATTTATTCTGCCATTCTCCAATTGATGGGCATCAATTTGGTTTCCAGATTCTAGCCACTACAAAAAGGGCTGCCACAAACATTTTTGCACATGTGTGTCCCTTTCCATTCTTTAAGATCTCTTTGGAACATAAGCCCAGTAGAAACACTGCTGGATCAAAAGGTATGCAAAGTTTCATAACTTTTTGAGTATAATTCCAAACTGCTTTCCAGAATGGTTGTATTCATTCACAATTTCACCAAGAATGCATTGGTGTCTGAGTTTTCCCACATCTTCTCCAACATTCATCATTATCTTTTCCTGGCTTCTTAGCCAATCTAATAAATGTGTAGTGGTATCTCAGAATTGTCTTACTTTGCATTTCTCTGATCAATAGTGATTTGGAGCACCTTTTCATATGACTAGAAATAATTTCAATTTCTTCATCTGAAAATTGTCTACTTATATCTTTTGACCATTTATCAATTGGAGAAGGGCTTGATTTCTTATAAATTTGAGTTAATTCTCTGTATAATTTGGAAATGAGGCCACTATCAGAACCTTTGAATGTAAAATGTTTTCCCAATTTATTGCTTCCCTTTTGATCTTGTCTGCATTAGTTTTGTTTGTACAAAAACTTTTTAAGTTAATATAATCAAAATTATCTATTTTGTGATCAATAATAATCCCTACTTCTTCTTTGGTCACAAATTCCTTCCTCCTCCACAGGTTTCAGAGGTAAACTATGTTATTTTCTTTGAATTTATTTATAATATCATTCTTATTTCTAGATCATGAACCCATTTTGACCTTCTCTTGGTATATAGTGTTATGTGTAGATCAACGCCTAGTTTCCGTCATACTAGTTTCCAATTTTCAGCAGTTTTTTGTCAAATAATGAATTTTTATCCCAAAAGCTGGGGTCTTTGGATTTGTCAAATAATACATTGCTATAGTTATTGACTATTTTGTGCTGTGAACCTAACCTATTCCACTCATCAATTAGTCTATTTCTTAGTCAATACCAAATGGTTTTGATGAATGCTCCTTTATAATATAGTGTTAAATCTGGTATAGCTAGACCACCTTCATTTGCAAATTTTTTCATTAATTCCCTTGAAATTCTTGACCTTTTGTTCTTCCATATGAATTTTGTTGTTATTTTTTTCTAGGTCATTAAAATAGTTTTTTGGGAGTCTCATTGGTATAGCACTAAATGAATAGATTATTTTAGGGAGTATTATCATCTTTATTATATTTGCTCGGCCAATCCAAGAGGATTTAATATTTTTTTCTAATTGTTTAGATCTGACTTTATTTGTGTGGAAAGTGTTTTATAGTTTTACTCATATAGTTCCTGACTTTCCCTTGGCGGATAGGTTCCCAAATATTTTATACGATAGATACTTATTTTGAATGGAATTTTTCTTTGTGTCTCTTGCTTTTGGATTGTTAGTGATGTATAAAAATGCTGATGATTTATGTGGATTTATTTTGTATCCTGCAACTTAGCTAAAGTTGTAGATTATTTCTTATAGCTTTTTAGTAGAATCTCTGGGGTTCTCTAAGTGTACCATTATATCATCTGCAAAGAGTGATAATTTGGTTTTCTCATTACCTACTCTAATTCCTTTAATCTCTTCCTCAACTCTTATTGCCGAAGCTAACATTTCTAATACAATATTGAATAGTAATGCTGATAGTAGGCAACCTTGTTTCACTCCTAATCTTATTGGGAATGGTTCCAAATTATCCCTATTACGTATGATGCTTACTGGTGGTTTTAAATAGATGCTACTGACTACTTTAAGGAAAAATCCATTTATTCCTATACTCTCGAGTGGTTTAATAAAAATGGATGTTGGATTTTATCAAATGCTTTTTCTGCATCTATTGAGATCATCATATGGTTTTTGTTATTTGGTTATTGACATATTCAATTATGCTAACAATTTTTCTAATATTGAACCAGCCCTTCATTCCTGGTATAAATCCTACTTGGTCATGTTGTATTATTCTGGGGATGATTTTCTATAATCTTTTTGCTAATATTTTATTTAAGATTTTAGCATCAATATTCATTAGCCTTTAGTGTCTTTAAGGTTTGAGGTCTGTTCTTCATAAAAGCAATCCATGGTCAGGATTCTTTTTGCATTTTTGCCCATTTTTAAATGTTTAAGTTTGCTCTTAGGACAAAGGGGACATTTTCACAAGCTTCCTCTACAGATGACAACAACTTCATGCTGCCCTCGCACTGGTAGTGCTGACTTTGGTGCTGGGTGGGTGTGGCCAAATTCCTTATTATTCTTGGGTTCAGGGGCTCATTATTTGCCTTTTGTAGTTGTTTCAAATGTCTCAGAAATAGTCTGGTGATCCCCTGGCTTCTGAACCACTACAGAGTAACCAATGCTTCTGTATTTTGGTTGAGAACCTCCTAGTAGTTACTGCCAGGATGTGGATACCACACTATCCTGAGTCCCTATCCTTTTACTGCTCTGGGCCATCTCCCCACATACCTGATTGAAATAAACCTTTTCTGAAGTTCTTCCAAAATGTCTTCTTTTGGAAATTTGTGGCATTCCAAATACTTGGGTGTTCTGTCACTACACAACCAGTTCAGAAGTTTGAACTGGTATTGATCTGAGGAAAGCTAGGAAGAGTTCAGACAAAAACCTGTCTACTCTCCACCACTTTGGCTCCACCCCCTGGTGTCTCTTTTAAAGTGATTGGTGACTTCTTTAAATTTTTATCCTATACTTTAGATCTAAAATTGGGAGAAATGTGATGTCTAGATCCCCTTTTAACATGACTTTCAAGTAATTCAAAATTAAAAAAAATTCCTGTCCTCCTCTTTTTTAGATTAGCTATTTTTCTGATGATAGTTCATATTTTCTTGTATTTTTTAATCTCTTGGCTTCAGTTCTCTATATGTTGTGAAGACATTAGCTTTCAAATGCCCAATTCTATTTTTAGATGATTTATTTTCTTCAGTGAGCTTTGGTCTTTCTTTTTCTATATGATAAATTTTGTATTCTAAGATTTTTTCCAGTATATTTTAGAGTCTCTTTTACCAAGTTGTTAATTCTCTTTCTGTAATTTTCTTTCATCACATAAATTTCTTTTTTTCTTTAATTTTTCTTCTTCTACTCTTTCTTTCTTGTTTTTGTCTTCTGAATTAATGTCTTGATGTTCCCTGACATTAGCTTTTTATGGTAAAGTTTTGTTTGTTTCTTATTTTCTGGAGCCTATTTCTTGCCTTTGAGCTTTATGTTAAATTTGGGCTCTAGTCACTGAAGAATGGAACGGTATTGTCACAATTTTAAGCTTTTCCATACTACTGTTTCCAAAGGTTTGCAAATTTTCAGTGTTTCCAAGGTTGTATAATCCAGAACATATGTGTTCACTGCTCTCCTGGTTAGTGTTTTGATCTTTACCTAAGAAGGGACACTGGACCCTCTAGCTACAAGTATTAGTGTTCCTATTTTCTGTGCAACTATGACCATTTCTCCTGTTCTCCTCTATTTGTCAACTTTCTCTTTGGCTTGCAACCCTGTCTGGAGTCCCTTGTTCCTTGTAGTCGATCACAAATGTTCCTCTCCACAGAGAACATTAAGGTTGTCAATGACTCTAGCTATTCTCAATGGCAGCAATGTTTCCCTTGTAAACTCTTCCTGACCAGTTATTGAACCACCTTGCCATCTCTGATCTGTGAACTCTGGAAATTGTTGTTATAGGGGATGCCACCAAGACCTACCCATGGTACTGCTGATGTACATTTTTTCTTATTTCTCATGCCATTGTTACAGACTTTTCCTATTAACCTCCTAAGTTGTCTTAGGGTGGGAAAACATCTTATACTGATCTTTTTTTGGCTTTGCTGATACACACTTTGATTTTAGTTGTTATTTTAATATTTGGAAGACAATGTTGGAAGAGGCTAGCTGAGTGTTGCCTCTAATCTGTCATATTTACTTCATCAGTTTGTATTTCTTAAATCAATGAAGTCTATAGTAATCAGATACCGGGATTTTATTTCTAGCTCTGCTATTTTGTAGCTCAAACAAATCAATTCAATAAAGTCAACCTCTTGTCCTCATTTCTTCTTGTTGTTGCTTTCATTTACATTCATAAAATTAAGAATTAAACTTCATGATCTCTAAGACTCTTTCCTACTGTAAAATTCTAAGACCATGTTAAGTCCTGGACTATTCCCTTGAGATTTCTTCTGCTTCTGAGTTTTCAAACTTTTAACTATCTTTTTAAGGCAAAAATTCTTCTCACATCACACTCAAAGCCAGCAAAGTAGTACCCTACAGTAAAGTATAGTTCTCATTCCCCAAAAGAATGCAAAACTTTCTAATATGCCTGACCAGTCCAAATTGTGGAAATGTTTTTAATTAAATAAATATACAATACTATTTATATTATTAATTTGAGGTTTTCCAAGTTAAATGGTTTCCCAAAAGGAAACAATTTTATTTGGGTTTGATACCACTCATATATACAGTTTCAAACTAATAATCAAGAAAATAATTTCAAATCTCCCTACTACCTGTGTGATCTTTGGCAAATAACAAACTCCTATACTGCAGTTGTCTTCTCTGTTGAATATATTGCAACTGATGATATCTAAGGTTCATTTTATTTCTGAGTCTCTCATAATGTGATCAGAAAGTATTGTGTCAGGGTGCTATTATTTTATGGGAATCAGGGGAAAAACATTATTCTGAATATGAAAAGAGAAGTCAAATGTCTTTGTTTTAAATGGAAAATAATAAGGCATCAATGAAGAGATGAGTGAGAGGAGTAGAACAGATTGATGCTGACTGTCCATGCAAACTGAGTAGAGGTATGTGATTAAAATGGCATAAGCTCACGACTCTTATGAAAATATCATTAATTTTTAAAATCAAATAGCTTGGCTCAAATTAACATTCAAAAAGAGTGGAAACCCAGATGCTAAGAATGTACATTATTGAAATGATGTCACTGAGAAACATGAGTAGATAATTTTGACTTTCAAAGGGATTTCCATAAAAGTAAAACACAATAAAAACAGAAAAAAATCCTAAGAAATGATGAAGATATCTTCATAAGTACAATATAAAACATAAAGTTGTGTCACTTTTTTGTTACCTTTTATATGAATATATAGAAAAATTTATATGGATGCAGATAAATTTGAGATGAATTAATCATGTATGACTAAAAGTTTATACCCAAAAAATCATTTCTAAGAGTGATGTTGTTCAATACTTACATTAGAAATTTAAAGACTTGCTATGAATAGCAGCATGGTAGAAATTTTTTTTTTTTTGACAGAGAACGAAAAGGAGAAAGCAAAATAAAATTTTTCAACTGCCAGTGGCATAAAAAACATATTGAGTACAAATGACCCAAAATATAAAATCAAGATATTGACATAATATTTCTTAGAGAATGTTATGTTTGTTTTCTATTATTTCTGTACAGAGGTAGTTGTTTAAGATTTTCTATTTTTTGTCATTTTTAAAAATGAAACATTTGTTTCAGTATTCATCTTGGGTTTTTTATTAAGTAGTTAGTTTAATATGCAATATGTTTTCCTATTTACATTTTAATTTTGGATACATTTTTATAAAACTAATTGAGGAGGCATAATTTGGATAATGGCTGCAGAAATTACAGTATCTAAATGCAAAAGGACACTATTATGGCATAAGAAAACATGATAAAATTTGTGTGAAATAGAATCTTTCTTAGAATTATTTATATATAACTATAAATATAATAAATTATTTTGCTTTGTATATTTATTTTATACCACCATGTATTTTGATTTCATTTGCTACATTAGGCATGTAGATAAAAAAGATGCTTTGTAGTCAGATCTAGAAATAGGGAAAACAAAACCTGTTCTGTCACACAAACATGTTTTGTTTCAGTGTCTAAAGGAATTCTGATTTTATCAGAGACAAATCAGTATTTACAGTTGTATGCCAGGTATTGTACATACTTCCCTACAATACTATATTAAAATTAAAATTAAAAAATTAAAACTAAAATTAAAAAAAATAAAAGATTAAAATAAAGAAATTATATTCTGTTCATATGGATACTTTATCTATCAGCATATACAATCACTCTTTTGCAGAAGAAATATGTAAATAGTTTCTGAGATTTATTAAAGTAAAAAAAAATTATATTTCTCTGAAAACTTCTTGATGAGGGTCTCTGAACTTCAGAAGGCTTGTACTTGGAAAACATACATGACATTTATCACTCCCCTATGTATAATATGTTTCCAGCTTGATAAGATCTGCTAGAGTTTGTATCCATTTGACAAGTGTTGGTCTTTTTAATGTCACAGTTAAACAATATAGAAGGATATCAGTGGCTTAAACAGGCATACTGAAGAATTAATCAGAACCAAGAAGTCATTCCAAGTTCTTAAGATAAAATGAGAAGTGAGGACCCATACTTAACACCATATACCAAGATAAGATCAAAATGGGTCCATTATTTAGGCATAAAGAATGAGATTATAAATAAATTAGAGGAACATAGGATAGTTTATCTCTCAGACTTGTGGAGGAGGAAGAAATTTGCCACCAAAGATTTACTAAAGACCATTACTGATCACAAAATAGAAAATTTTGATTACATCAAATTAAAAAGCCTTTGTACAAACAAAACTAATGCAAACAAGACTAGAAGGGAAGCAACAAATTGGGAAAACATCTTTACAGTTAAAGGTTCTGATAAAGGCCTCATTTCTAAAATATATAGAGCATTGACTCTAATTTATAAGAAATCAAGCCATTCTCCAACCAATAAATGGTCAAAACAGATGAACAGACAATTTTCAAATGATGAAATTGAAACTATTACCACTCATATAAAGAGTGTTCCAAATCACTATTAATCAGAGAAATGCAAATTAAGACAACTCTGAGATACCACTACACACCTGTCAGATTGGCTAAGATGACCAGAAAAAATAATGATGAATATTGGAGGGGATGCGGGAAAACTGGGACACTGATGCATTGTTGGTGGAGTTGTGAACGAATCCAACCATTCTGGAGAGCAATCTGGAATTATGCTCAAAAAGTTATCAAACTGTGCATATCCTTTGACCTAGCAGTGTTATTTCTGGGCTTATATCCCAAAGAGATACTAAAGAAGGGAAAGGGACTTGTATGTGCCAAAATGTTTGTGGCAGCCCTGTTTGTAGTGGCTAGAAACTGGAAAATGAATGGATGCCCATCAATTGGAGAATGGTTGGGTAAATTGTGGTATATGAATGTTATAGAATATTATTGTTCTGTAAGAAATGACCAGCAGGATGAATACAGAGAGGCTTGGAGAGACTTACATGAACTGATGTTAAGTGAAATGAGCAGAACCAGGAGATCATTATATACTTCAACAATGATACTGTATGAGGATGTATTCTGATGGAAGTGGATATCTTTGACAAAGAGATCTATGGCAGTTTCAATTGATCAAGGATGGACAGAAGCAGCTACACCCAAAGAAAGAACACTGGGAAATGAATATAAACTGTCTGCATTTTTGTTTCTCTTCCCTGGTTATTTCTACCTTCTGTATCTAAGATATACTGTGACATATTTAACATGTATAGGACTGCTTGCCATCTGGGGAAGGGAGTGGAGGGAGGGAGGGGAAAAATTGGAACAGAAGTGAGTGCAAGGGATAATGTTGTAAAAAATTACCCTGGCACGGGTTCTGTCAATAAAAAGTTATTTAAAAAAAAAGAAAATAGGAATAAAGGACAAGAAAATGGGTGAAGGCAAAAATAAATAAATAAATAAATAAAATGAGAAGTATCAATTAATTAGCAGCAATGACTAATTAAGAAGATTAAAGGATTGTATACCTCTCTCTTGATCAATTTTGCTTGTGTCTTTTAGAGCAAGGTAGAATGTGCCAACTAGTTAAAGATGATTGAGAAGATTGGGGAAAAGATACATACAGAAAGCCATATTTGTAAAGAGGTAAAACCACTTAACCTCTCAGTGCCCCAAACAATTTCCTAATGCTCTTAAGTCTAGAGGAGTTGGAGATATGATTTCATAGAGAGGATTACCAAAGGAAGAATTCCCCACCCTAATGAAATAACAGACACACACAAGCACACAATCACTGAAAAAAAAAAAAAAAGGTAGAAAACCTTCTTTACATAAAGTAACATTCCTTGAGAGCCCTTAGCAAAGTTCCATTAAATTTACAAGTGTGAACAAGGATGGGAAATAAGCATATTTCCATAATAGATAGATGTTATCTCCTTTCATGTTCATTATTCACAGCTATCAGTTTTCCTTTATACCCTTAACTCAAATCAGCAAAGAGAGAAGTTATGCTCTAATAACTTCATTGCTCAAAAAAAAAAAAAAATCCTAAAGAAAAACAAGCTATGTGAACTTTGCATTGGAATTCAGATGCATTTCATGCCATTGACTTTTCATATACTCTTTTTATAGGAAAAATAAGAGAAAAGAGGTCATTAGCTATAATTAATATGAAGACAGGAATACATCAATCAAATTGAAATTAGGAAAATAAATAATGGGTTTTGCAGGAGTTGTAGGATTATAGATGGAAGGTACCCTGAGGCCTTCTAGTCAAAACTTCTTTGTTCAAAACTAAAGAAAATGAGACTCTGCATGATTGTTACTTAAATTAAAATATCTAGTAAACAATGGAAGCAGAAAACATCCTTTGACTTCAAATGAAGACCTATCTATTGTATTATACTGCCTGTCCCTGTAGAGTTGGAATTATAAGATAAAAGGCAAGATGATGGCAGTTCTCTGAGAAAGAATATTCAGTTAAGAGTGAAAATATAACACAAGCAATGAATTGGATCTAATGGTTTTTAATAGTAGGATCAATTAAATTTACATCAATAAATAACTTAGGAAAATAGTTCCATAGTGAATAAAAAGCTGACCTCAAAATCAACAAGATTGAACTTTAAGCTTTGCCTGTGACTCATATTGATTGTGTGATACTGGGCAATTTATCAGTATCCTACAAAATTCTTCATGGCAATAAAATACTGAAAAAAATACAGAAAAATCAATATGCAGAGATCTCATACCAATGAAATTATAAGTCTAGGTCATATCTTTATCCCTACAATCAATACAACATAAAAATTAATCAATTTAATTTGATTTGGTAAATTTCAGAATAAAAATAATTCAATTTACTTACCAAACATTTATTTAATTACTTAAACTTGAAAGATACTAGAAATAAAAAGAAAAAAGAAAAACATTTGCAAATAATCATTGACTTCAAAATGGAAACATTATACACAAAATAAACAAACAACAATAGAAGACAGCACTAAAAACCTGAGGTATTAGCAAACCTTAAGAGACTTTATTCAGTTAAGCCTTAAAATAAGATTAACTCAATTAAATTCTGGACCTAATATCCAAGAAGTAAATGTGAGTTTAGTTTGTATTTTAAGCAAAGAAGCAGACTGTGTTTTTGAGTGCATCAGTGCTACTTAGATTAGTGATATTGGCATACTATCTTTGCTGATGTCTATCAAAAATATTCTTACTAAATCATCTTTGTGAGATTCTTTACTATATTATCCCTTAAATCCCTCATATAAGATCTATTTAATATGCTCAAGACTTTCTGCTAGATATGTTAATCTTGCAAAAGTATCAATGCAGCACTCAGATTGATTGTCCATGTCTTCCCCTGTCTAGATGATCTAGTCAATCATGGATTTTTTGTACACTATTTGTTATAATACTTCTTGCCTTCAGGTCACCAGTTTATTATACTGAAAGCTGCTTAAATCTACTATGTCTCTTGGCAGGAAATTTCAAGTGTCATTAACAAAAATATATATAAATTATGATTTATATATTTGTATGGAAATTTGAATAACAGCACTATTTTCCCTCAATGTGTAAACGCTTTTATATATTCATAAACATGTGTTTGCACATACATATATATGTAATGCATATTCATAAACATATATTTGTGTACATTCCTATGTATATATTTTTCTTGTAAAATTTAATTTTGAATTTTCCTAATTGATTCATATTTTTGAAAGCATAATATTTGATACAACTATAATTTAACAAGAATAAATGCAACTTTCCCCTTATATTTTCTTTTATACATTAAAAATAAATTTATATCCCATATAAAACAAGTCCTACTAATATTCATTTTGTTAGTTTATTTTTACTTGGTTTTGGTCTATTTTTTTTTTCTTGGATACTTTGTTTTGTATCTGCCTTAACTTTGCTTCTTGCTTCAAATTTATTTCTGTAAGCATATGAGGGTACAAAACCAAAATAAATATATAAAATAATAAGAACTTAAAATTTGAGGAATAAGTTTGTATTTGTTGTATAAATTAAATAAAGATGTATATTCATATTTGGTGAGTTCAATGAAAAAGTAGCCATATATTAGGAAAACAGGTATGAGAAACAAGAGAAACCAAAATTTTATACATTGTGCTAAACTGTCATGAATATCATTGAATAAAGATATGGCAGATATAGTGAACACCAAATAGCTTGGAATGAAATCACATTGTCTACATTTAAAAGACAGAAAATTTCACTTTTGGCATCAGAGCTAAATGACATCACAGAGCAAGCTCTCAGCTGGATTCTGTTCTAATTTCCCAACAAAAAAACTTAAAAATAATACCTTAAATCCAATTCTTGAGTGGCAAATCCCCAAAAGGACAGAATGAGACATTCTTCCAACTTAAGACAACACAAGAGGCCAAAAAGAGGCCATTATGACATGGGGGGTTAAAAACTGTCCTAGAATCAACATTGATGAAACCCTATTGCTAGGCTTGCAAAGTAGTGAAAAAAGCAAATTCAGTTTTAGGAGCTCTCAAGACAGGCAAAGTAAAAAGATCTGCTAAATATTCAGAAAAATATCATGAGATATCCCTATGGCAGCACTGCATGTGGATCAGATATTTGGCAACTTTATATACCTTTTTTGTACCTATTTCTAAGTCATACTCCAAGGACAGAATAAACAAATTTCAATCAAGAGGAATTGGGAGCTTTGAGGCAGCACAAATTGAATAGGGATCCTAAGCAGACATATAGATGGCACTTAGAAGGGATCTGGGGTCCATCCTGTATATGGATCATAGTGTAGACCAAGAGAACACAATTCTCCCTAGATTAAATCACCTTAGAAACACTGAAAACCTTCAGATTCTCAGAACTAGATCTGAAAACAGAGGTGGTAAAAAAACAAAAAAAAAACAAAAAAAATAAAACCCCAAAAACCAAAAAACCTGACTTGAAATAGTGCTTATCGTGTACTTTTATTTACTCCCCAAACCAGAAAAGAGTCCAAAAGAACATACATTTCAAAATCAAAAATTAAATAGAAAAATAATTTTAAAATGACAACAAAATGAATCTAACCCTAAAAATCTACTATGATGATAGGAAAGATCAAGACACAGATTAAAAAAGACAAGGAAAAACTTCTACAGGCAAAGCCTCAAATAAAGAACAGATTTGGATAAAAGACAAAAGAATTCTTAGAAAAGGTTAAAAAAGAATAAATGTAGAAGAGAAAAAAGTAGGTAAAGAAATGAAAGATGAAGAAAGAAAATGACAAAAAGACAATAAACAGCCTAAAAGTACCAAAAAATACTGAAGAATGTAAAACCATAAAAAAAGCAGAAATGGCCAAAAGAAAAAGAAGTTTAAAAAACTCACTGAAGAAAATAAGTCTTTAAAATTAAGTTGGACAAATGGGAATTTATGACTGCAGGAGAACTAAAAAAACAATAGAACAGAGTCATGAGGGTAAAATAAAATAGAGGAAAATGTGAAATATCTCATTAAAAAAAAAAAAAAAAACTAAACTAGCAACCATTTTAAATGCAATCATTTAAAGATTGCTGGATTACCTGAAAGCCATAATCAAAAACCAGACTAGATATCTTATTTCCAGAAATTTTCAAGAAAACTTCCCTGATATCCTAGAACCATTGTGTAAAACAGAAAAAGAAGGAATCCATGCATTCTTACGAAAGAGATCCTAAAGTGCTATTGTTGAGAATATCAGTCATTCACAGCTGATCATCCTACAACATTGCTATTATTTTATACACATCACATTTCAATTTGCTTGAGTTCATGAGGACTTTCTAAGTTTTTATGAGATTATGTGCACATTATTTCCCAAAGAACAATAATCAAACATCACAATCTATACACCCATTTCCCCAAATGATGGGTATAGCCTCAGTGTCCAATTCTTTGATATGAGAAGAGAGCTTCTGTAAATATTTTTGTACATGGAGGACCTTTCTCTTTAAAAAAAAAAATCTCTTTTAGACCACAAAAGAGAGAAAAGGACTTACATATGCAAAAATGTATATAGCAACCCTTTTTGTAGTGGCAGAAAACAGAAAACTAAGTGTAAGCCTATCGTTGGAGAATGGGTGAATAAGTTATAGTATGTGAATCTTATGTAATATTATTGTTCTATAATATAATAGAAGCAGGATGATTTCAGAAGGACCTGGAGAGACTTGCTTGAACTGATGCTAAATGATCAGAACCATGAAAACATTGTACGGAACAGCAACAAGATTATGCAATGATAACTTCTGATGTGATATGAGTTCAAATGTTGGAGTTCCTGTTCTTCTCAAGGCAAAGCCGGTTTAGAGGCTTGGAGCCCTTCAGATGTCTCCAAATCCAAAGGTTCTGTCCTTCAGCCTCTGCCTCTGCTTTCTTCTGCCTCCAACCAAGATAGAGATGGAAGGTCTCTCTTATCTCCTTCTTGGGAGCCCAGCCACCAACTTGCCACGGAGAGAGGGCTTCTGGCGCAGCTCCACTGAAATCCGTCAAAGTGTTCTCTGCACCAGAGTCGTTCCTCTCGAGTCCAGCGCGATCAGCCAGCCAATAGGAAAAAATGTATTCTGCCATAGATCCCTCGTCGCTGGCCTTTTATCTGCCTCTTCTGAGAGAATGGGATTATGGGTTTTCTCCCATAGTGCTCTCTGGCCCAATGAGCTTTTAAGGGAGGTGTGGACTCCCTTGAAGTTAGAAAGTGTACTTTGTGAAGCTAGCATACTTGTGGACTCCAATGAGTAAAGGTGTGAACACAAGCCTTGTATTGATTAGTTCTACTTAGTACCTTGTTTCAGGTTCTGGCCAAAACATCTTCTTGTAAGATTAGATCAACTCTAATTACTTAGCAGTTAGTAAGGATTCCAACATCTCCCCCTTTCTTTTGTTTTAAAACATAGGGGGTTTCTGAGGGGGTCCATCAATATGGGCCAGAACTTTGTAACAGATATACATGGTATACATAAATCCATCAATATGGGAGGCATTATACATAATTTACATAAGTACATAGCAATATAACACAGGCTAGTAGTAATGTAACAACATGAATCAACCTAAAAATTTACACATGTCCATAAGTCCTAGAAATAGTCCATAAGAAATCCATTGTCCATTAGTTCATGCGCCAGGAATCTAATAATTCCTGTAAGCTCTGAAGTACTGCAAAAAGTCTCATCAACAATTTTTCATCTCAGGGAATCCAGTGATTCTTGCTGGTTTTTCAGGAACTGAAATAGTTTCATCTTGTGTTTAGGAAATCCAATGATTTCTGAAGATTTTTAAGATCCTTTGGACAGTCTCATTGTCAGCCATCTGATTCTTTCTTCATCTGTGGAAATATAAGCAGATCCTCTTCCCCAAGCAGTTAACATATCTAATAGCATAACTTTTGGGAATGCTTTTCTTATTGGAGCAAGAGCAGCAGCAACATACATTTGACACATAGTGGGGCTGTTCTTCATTCCCTGTGGCAAAACCGTCCATTCATATCTTTTATAAGGCTCAGCTAAATTGACACTGGGCACCGAAAAGGCAAATCTCTTCATATCCTCCTTATCCAGAGGAATGGAATAGAAACAATCCTTGATGTCTATAACCCAAAGAGGCCATTCTCTAGGAAGCTGAGTAGGAGATGGAAGTTCAGGCTGAAGAGTTCCCATAGTTTCCATCTGTTCGTTCACTTTTCTTAAATCAGTGAGCATCCTCCATTTTCCTGATTTCTTTTTTACAACGAACACTGGTGAATTCCAAGGACTTAGAGAAGGTTGTAAATGCCCTTGTTCAAGCTGCTCCTGTACTATATCTAATAAGGCCTGAATTTTATCGCTACTTAAGGGCCACTGTTCTATCCACACTGGTGTATCAGTTTTCCATTGGATAGGAATAGGTGAAAGTGTTGGCAGGCCTTCAACAGCAGCCCTGCTTAAAAAACCGAAGTACTCATTTTTAACCCCAATTGTTGTAAAACGTCTCTTCCCCACAGATTGATGGGGATTTTTTCAACTATAAAAGGAGTAAAAACTCCTGTTTTGCCTTCAAAAGTCCATCTCATAGGGGCAGCACTAACTTCAGCTGCTATTGATCCTCCTACTCCAGACATATAGGTATCTGCTTTAATCTTTGGCCAGTGACTGGGCCAACTGGCACCTCTAATAACTGTACGATCCGCACCTGTGTCTACCAATCCTTCCAATGGTAGGCCATTTATATAGATAGTGAGCATAGGTCGGTCAGCCGTTACTGCTGCTGTCCAGTATATTTCTGGTTTTTGTGGTCTGGAGTCAGAACCTGGGTGACTATCACGAGGCTGCTTATTAGGATTCTGTATGAGTAACCCTGATGCTACTACGTCTCCTGGGTGATAAGTCACACATTGACTACCTGTATTAGTGACTGGGATATTATCTACACATTCCCCAGTTTCCCACATCAGTGTGTGGATGGACACTGTTTTGTTCATACAAGAAGGTGAAATGGTCAAGCCTACTGTGCCTGGAGGTAAGGGATCCATAGGCTGGAGAGGAACAGATTTCACCTCTCCAGGGGGTATCTCAGTTGTCCCAGCTGCGTACAGCTCTATTCTCCCCAATTGTAATTCCCTTCTGCCATCAGGTTGCTTCCTGGCTGGTTGACTGTGTAATCCCCTTCTCCCATCATATGGCTTTCTGGTTGATTGGTCATGTCTGGGTACTGGACTTCTAGGCACTCTCTGGGTGCACCATTGGCTGCCATCATGCCCCAAGTGTTTTTTGACTTGGGCCCTGGGGCTGGGCCCCTCATCCCGTTTCCCTGAATCTGTCTGCATTCTGAGGCCCAATGGAAGCCTCTGTTGCATTTTGGACATGGGGTTTGGGGTCTTGTTCTCCCACCTTGTCTTCCCATTCTATCTCTATACCAACATTGAGCTTTCAGATGTCCTACTTTTCCACACTGAAAGCATCTACGAGTCTCTCTGGAAGTCCCTTGCCAAGAGGGATTCTGTCTTCTCATGTTTGGATTTTGGGAAGTCTGCATCATAGCCTGGCTATAAAAGGCACCTGTGTCCACTATGGCACAGCGTCTTATGAGTTCCTCTAAAGGAGCATCCTTGCGCAGTCCTAGTATAATTCTTCTGCAAACCTCATTAGCATTTTCCTTAGCAAGTTGCCTTATCAAAATGTCTGTTATTGCATTTTCTCCATTTGTTCTTATGATAGCTGTCTGCAAGCGTCCCACAAAGTCAGCGAAGGGTTCATTTGGCCCTTGTGTTATTTTTGTGAAGGCCCCCCCTTTGTCGTCTTTATTGTGAAGAGAAGCCCACGCTTTGATAGCATTATCAGCAATTTGCTGATATGCTGCTACAGAATAACCAATTTGTGCTGCGACATCTGCATAAGGACCTGTACCTGTTAGTAGGTCACAGGTGATTGCAGTATGAACTCCACTTTGAATATTTTGTTGGGCTTGTATCCTACAGAGCTCACTATATTCAGAAAACCACAAATAGTTCTGTCCAGGTTCTAGGCATATTTTTGCTATCGATTTCCAGTCATTAGGGGTCAAGATTTCAAAAGACAAATTTTGTAATAGCATCTTAACATAAGCTGATGTAGCCCCATAAAGAGTGCAAGCTTTTTTCAGGTCTTTGAGGATTTCTATATCAAAAGGTGAGTATCTTCTACTTTCTTGACCTGAAGAATTAAACTGTTGAATTACAGGAAAAATGTGGTGTTGAAATTCTGATACATTTTTCCCTTCTTCTCTGGCCTTAATTAGTCCCTTTTGTAATCTACTCAAAGGAGCAGCTGGATGCTGGGGGGGAGGTGCTGGATGCCGGGGGGAGGTGCTGGATGCTGGGGGGGAGGTGCTGGATACTGGGGGGGAGGTGCTGGATGCTGGGGGGGAGGTGCTGGTGCTGTCACTGACCCCCCCACTACCCCTCCTCCCTCCATCCCGGAGGGTGGAATTGATGAAGGAGAGTCAATTACCTGCTCCTCAGGTGGGGCTGAGGCTGCCTCAGATTCACCCCACCCTTGAGCCTCACTTAAGTCTCCCTGCCCTGTGGGGATATGGCCATTAATCTGTTCTTTGTCTTCCTCCTTTATCTCAGGCTTCCCCCTTTGGATATCCCGGTATTTTAAGGCCATCTGTATTGTATTGTATAAATAGAACACTGCAATGGAAACTGAACGAGGACCGTTTTCATTGTTATATGCAGACATCTGTTGACCAACCAATGCCCAGTTTTTTAGAGAGATTTGCTTTTCCTCTAAGAACCAAGGGAGGTGCGTTTTAATGTAGCCAGAAGTCTAGCTGTCTGTCCCCAAGTTACAAGTAGCCCTTGATCTTCTATCAGCTTAAGCAGGCTTTCTATAGCACCACTCTTGGGTGGGTCTGGGGTTGGGGGGGGTTGGGGTGGGGGATGGAGAATCTTTACCTAGGATCTGTCCCATTTCAGCCAAAAAAGGTTGTACTCACTCAGTTCCTGGTCACTGGAGACTTCTTCAGTGAAAGTAGGGTCCTTGGTTCCCACGCTTGGGCGCCAAATGTTAGAGTTCAAATGTTGGAGTTTGTTCTTCTCAGGGCACAGCCGGTTTAGAGGCTTAGAGCCCTTCGGATGTCTCCAAATCCAAAGGTTCTGTCCTTCAGCCTCTGCCTCTGCTTTCTTCAGCCTCCAGCCAGCTCCAACTCTTCATGTCATTCCGCTGAAATCTCGACTTGTAGCGTCTTCACTCTCTCAAGAACTCTCCGACTGGCCCATTGGCCTATTTATGCTCCTTCCAGAGAGAGGGATTATGGGTAGTTCTACTTAGTACCTTGTTTCAGGTTCTGCCCAAAACATCTTCTTGTAAGATTAGATCAACTCTAATTAGTTAGCAGTTAGTAAGGATTCCAACACTACAACATTGCTATTATTTTATACACATCACATTTCAATTTGCTTGAGTTCATGAGGACTTTCTAAGTTTTTATGAGATTATGTGCACATTATTTCCCAAAGAACAATAATCAAACATCACAATCTATACACCCATTTCCCCAAATGATGGGTATAGCCTCAGTGTCCAATTCTTTGATATGAGAAGAGAGCTTCTGTAAATATTTTTGTACATGGAGGACCTTTCTCTTTAAAAAAAAAAAATCTCTTTTAGACCACAAAAGAGAGAAAAGGACTTACATATGCAAAAATGTATATAGCAACCCTTTTTGTAGTGGCAGAAAACAGAAAACTAAGTGTAAGCCTATCGTTGGAGAATGGGTGAATAAGTTATAGTATGTGAATCTTATGTAATATTATTGTTCTATAATATAATAGAAGCAGGATGATTTCAGAAGGACCTGGAGAGACTTGCTTGAACTGATGCTAAATGATCAGAACCATGAAAACATTGTACAGAACAGCAACAAGATTATGCAATGATAACTTCTGATGTGATATGAGTTCAAATGTTGGAGTTCCTGTTCTTCTCAAGGCAAAGCCGGTTTAGAGGCTTGGAGCCCTTCAGATGTCTCCAAATCCAAAGGTTCTGTCCTTCAGCCTCTGCCTCTGCTTTCTTCTGCCTCCAACCAAGATAGAGATGGAAGGTCTCTCTTATCTCCTTCTTGGGAGCCCAGCCACCAACTTGCCACGGAGAGAGGGCTTCTGGCGCAGCTCCACTGAAATCCGTCAAAGTGTTCTCTGCACCAGAGTCGTTCCTCTCGAGTCCAGCGCGATCAGCCAGCCAAGAGGAAAAAATGTATTCTGCCATAGATCCCTCGTCGCTGGCCTTTTATCTGCCTCTTCTGAGAGAATGGGATTATGGGTTTTCTCCCATAGTGCTCTCTGGCCCAATGAGCTTTTAAGGGAGGTATGGACTCCCTTGAAGTTAGAAAGTGTACTTTGTGAAGCTAGCATACTTGTGGACTCCAATGAGTAAAGGTGTGAACACAAGCCTTGTATTGATTAGTTCTACTTAGTACCTTGTTTCAGGTTCTGGCCAAAACATCTTCTTGTAAGATTAGATCAACTCTAATTAGTTAGCAGTTAGTAAGGATTCCAACACTGATGGATGTGACTCTTTTCACCAAGAGATAAGTCAGGCTAATTCCAAGAGACTTCTGATGGAGATAGTAATATGCACCTAGAAGGAAAATTGTGGGGACTGACTGTAGATCACAACATAATATTTTCACCTTTTTTGTAGTTGTTTGCTTGCTTTTTATTTTTTTCTCATTTTTTCTCCTTTTTGATCTGATTTTTCTTGCATAGCATGATAAATATGGAAATATGTGTTGAATAACTGTATATGTTCAACATAAGGAAAGGGGTGGGGAAGAGAGGAATAAAAAATTGGAATACAAGGTTTTGTAAGGGTGAATGTTAAATACTATCTTTGCATATATTTTGAAAATAAAAAGCTATTATTAAGGACAAAAACAAACAAACAAAATCTCTTTTGGTGTTCATGGCTAGAAGTGGTATTGTGAGGTGAAATGATATGGATAATTTTATAATGTTTTGGGCATAGGTCATATCTTTTGATAATTTGGGAAATGGCTTTTTATTATGTAAGTTTGACTCAATTTCCTATACATTTGACAATGAAGCCTTCTCTAGAAAAAATTGCTTCAAAATTATTTTCCCAAATACTATTGCTAACTTTATAGCCCACCTATTATTCTATTCTCTCCTTTCACCCTGAAAAACAGAATATGTGAAATGGAAACGATAAAGAATTCCAAGGAAAACAGAATTTGTGAATTGGAAAAGGTAAAGAACTACCAGGAAAACAGAATTTGTGAATTGAAAAAAGAAAATAACTACTCAATAAAAAAAATTGTGAAATGGAAAAAAAAATTCCATAAAACAAAACAACTCATTGAAAAACTCAATTGAACAAATACAAAAAGTAAATGAAGAAAATGATTCATTAAAAATCAGAACTAAACTATTGGAAATAATTGACTTAATGAGACAACAAGAATCAGTCAAGCAAAATCAAAAAAAAAATTTCCAAAAAAAAATACCTACTGGGGAAAACAATAGACCTGGAAAACATATCTAGGAGAGATAATCTAAGGATTATTGGACTCCCTGGAAACCATGAGGAAAAAAAAGAACCTAGACACTGTTTTTCAGAAAATCAGCAAAGAGAACTGTCCAGATGTCACAGAATCAAAAGGTAAAATAGCCATTGAAAGAATTCACTGAACACTTCCTGAAATAGATCTCAAAATAAAAACACCAAGGAATATTGAGGCTAAATTTCAGAACTATTGGACCAAGGAAAAAATATTACATGCCTCAGGGGAAAAAACAACAACAACAACAACAACAACAACAACAACAATTCAAATACAGAAGAGCCACAATAAGAATTACTCAGGATCTAGCAGCTTCCACCTTAAAGGATTGAAGGGCCTGGAATCTGATATTCTGTAAGGCAAAGGAACTTCAAAAATAAACTGCCCCTCTAAATTGAGCAATTTCATCAAGGGAAGAAGATAGACACTCAGTGAAACAGGTGAATTCCATTTATTTTTGATGAAAAGACCAGAGCTAAACAAACAAACAAACAAAAAAAAGACCTCCAAATATAGGACTCAAGAGAAGCATAAAAAGGTAAAAAGAACTCTTGAGAACTGTATTTCTGTTATGAGTTTAGACAGAGAGTACATGTGTAATTTGATTTTACTGTTGTAAAATAAAAAAGAAACTAGAAGTAGAAATGGGAGTGTACCAAAAAAGGGAAAAGTGGAGGTAAAAAGAGGTAAATTACATCTCACAAAGAAGTAAAGGAAACATATTATATTTGAGGGAAAGAAGGAAGGGGGATGAACATTGTGTGAATCTTATTCTCCTCAGATTTGGCTGAAAAAAAAAAAAAAACATTAGACATATTTCATTTACACAGCAATTTCTCTCCCCTTATTGAAAAGTGTGAGGGGAAAGGGAAAAAGGAAAGGGATAGGCTAAATAGAAAAAATACAGAAATATTAGGAAAAAAGATATTAGAAAGGTGGAGATACTCTAAAGGGGGAGGGTTTTTAAAGGGCGAGGGCTGCTTGATGCAAGTGGTGCCCATAAGGTAAAAACTGGGAAGGTGTGTAAGGGGAAAAAGAAAGAGAAAATTATAAAATGGGGATAATAAAATGGCAGGTAATACAAAATGAGTAGTTTTAACTGTAAATCTGAATGGGATGAACTCTTCCATAAAGTGGAGGCAACTAGCATATTAGACTTAAAGCCAGAATGCAACAATATGTTATTTACAGGAAACACATTTAAAGCAGGGTGATACATATGGAGAAAAGGTAAAAAGCCTGGAGAAGAATCTATTATACTTCAGATGAAGTTTTAAAAAAAGCAGGGATAGCCATCCTGATCTCAGATCAAGCAAAAGTAAAAATTTATCTAATTAAAAGAGGTAAGGAAGGAAACTGTATCTTGGTAAAGGGTACCATAGATAATTAAGCAATATAAATGCTAAACATATATGCACCAAGTAGTATAGCATCTAAATTCCTAAAGGAAAAGTTAAGAGAGATGCAAGAAGAAATAGACAGAAAACTAAAATAGTGGGAGATCTCAACCTTTCACTCTCAGAACCAGATAAGTCAAAGCACAAAATAAATAAGAAAAGTTAAAGAGATAAATAGAATACTAGAAAAGTTAGGTATGATAGATCATTGGAGAAATATGAATGGAGACACAAAGGAATACACTTTCTTCTTGACAGTTCATGGAACCTATACAAAAATTGACCATATACCAGGACATAAAGACCTCAAAATCAAATTCAGAAAGGCAGAAATAGTAAATGTGTTCTTTTCAGATCACAATGCAATAAAAATTACATTCAGTAAAAAGTCAGGAGAAAATATACCAAAAAGTAATTGAAACTAAAAAAACTCATCCTAAAGAATGAATGGGTGAAGCAGCAAATCATAAAGACAATGAATAATATAATCCAAGAGAATGACAATAATGAGACAACATACCAAAATTTGTGGACTGCAGCCAAAGTAGTAATAAGGGGAAATTTTATATCTCTTGATGCTTACTTGCATAACATAGAGAAAGAGAAGATCAATGAACTAGACTTACAACTAAAAAAACTAGAAAGAGAACAAATTAAAACCCCAAATCAAACACTAAACTTGGAAGTCTAAAAGTAAAAGGAGAAATTAATAAAATTGAAAGTAAAAAAAAAAAACTATTGAATTAATAAATAAAACTTAGAATTGGTTTTATGAAAAAACCAACAAAAGAGATAAACCTTTGGTAAAATTGATTAGAAAAAGGAAATAGGAAAATCAAATTGTTAGTCTAAAAAATAAAAAAGAAAACTTTCCACAAATGAAGAGGAAATTAGAGCAATAATTAGGAGTTACTTTGCCCAACTTTAAGCCAATAAATTTAAGAACCTAAATGAAATGGAGTAATATTTACAAAAATATAGATTGCCCAGATTAACAGAGGAGGAAGTAAATTGCTTAAATAGTCCCATTTTAGAAAAAAAAAAGGAAATAGAACCAGCTATTAAACAACTCCCTGAGGAAAAAAAAATCCCCAAGACCAGATAGATTCATGTGTGAATTTTGTCAAATATTTAAAGAACAATTAACTCCAATATTATATAAACTATTTGAAAAAATAGGGAATGAAGGTCTCCTACCAAATTCCTTTTATAACACAGACATTTTATTGATACCTAAACCAGGTAGGACAAAAACAGAGAAAGACAATCAATAGACCAATCTCCTTAATGAATATCGATGCAAAAATCTTAAATAAAATATTAGCAAAGAGATTACAAAATATCATACCCAGAGTATTATACCATGACTAAAGAGGATTTATACCAGGAATGCAGGGCTGGTTCAGTTTTAGGAAAACTATTAGCATAATTGACTATATCAATAACAAAATTAACAAAAACAATGTGATCATCTCAATAGATGCAGAAAAAATACTTGATAAAATTTAACACTAATTCTCATTAAAAACATGAGAGAACCTAGGAATCAATGGACTCTTCCTTAAAATACTCAGTAACATCTAATTAAAACCGTCAGTAAGCATCATATGTAATAGGAATAAACTGGAACCATTCCCAATAAGATCAGGAATGAAACAAGGTTGCCTACTATCACCATTATTATTCAGTATTATATTAGAAATGCTAGCTTTGGCAATAAGAGATGAAAAAGAGATTAAAGGAATTAGAGTAGGTAATGAGGAAACCAAATTTCACTCTTTGCAGATGATATGATGGTATATGTAATGTTTGGACTAGTCTCTGAAGGATATTGAGACCAGCCTTGATCTTAGTGGAGGGGTGCAGCAGGCAGGAAAGCCACCAGGAGGATAGTCAAAGATGGAATGTCTGTATTTCTAGTACCCTCAGCCCTTGAATACCTCAGTATGCTTACAGTGTTACAGCACACTAAGTATGTTTGAACTAGAGAACCATCATCTCATTAATCACACAGGATATAGCATCCTGCTATAAGTAATTTGCTTCAAGTATACTTTTCTCAGAGTTCCCCAGTATCTGAAGTTGTCTACAGGAATACTTGGAGAACCCCAAAGAATCAACTAAAAAGCTATTATTAAGGACAAAAACAAACAAACAAACAAACAAACAAACAAACAAACAAACAAACAAACAAACAAACAAACAAACAAACAAAAAAAAGACCTCCAAATATAGGACTCAAGAGAAGCATAAAAAGGTAAAAAGAACTCTTGAGAACTGTATTTCTGTTATGAGTTTAGACAGAGAGTACATGTGTAATTTGATTTTACTGTTGTAAAATAAAAAAGAAACTAGAAGTAGAAATGGGAGTGTACCAAAAAAGGGAAAAGTGGAGGTAAAAAGAGGTAAATTACATCTCACAAAGAAGTAAAGGAAACATATTATATTTGAGGGAAAGAAGGAAGGGGGATGAACATTGTGTGAATCTTATTCTCCTCAGATTTGGCTGGAAAAAAAAAAACATTAGACATATTTCATTTACACAGCAATTTCTCTCCCCTTATTGAAAAGTGTGAGGGGAAAGGGAAAAAGGAAAGGGATAGGCTAAATAGAAAAAATACAGAAATATTAGGAAAAAAGATATTAGAAAGGTGGAGATACTCTAAAGGGGGAGGGTTTTTAAAGGGCGAGGGCTGCTTGATGCAAGTGGTGCCCATAAGGTAAAAACTGGGAAGGTGTGTAAGGGGAAAAAGAAAGAGAAAATTATAAAATGGGGATAATAAAATGGCAGGTAATACAAAATGAGTAGTTTTAACTGTAAATCTGAATGGGATGAACTCTTCCATAAAGTGGAGGCAACTAGCATATTAGACTTAAAGCCAGAATGCAACAATATGTTATTTACAGGAAACACATTTAAAGCAGGGTGATACATATGGAGAAAAGGTAAAAAGCCTGGAGAAGAATCTATTATACTTCAGATGAAGTTTAAAAAAAAGCAGGGATAGCCATCCTGATCTCAGATCAAGCAAAAGTAAAAATTTATCTAATTAAAAGAGGTAAGGAAGGAAACTGTATCTTGGTAAAGGGTACCATAGATAATTAAGCAATATAAATGCTAAACATATATGCACCAAGTAGTATAGCATCTAAATTCCTAAAGGAAAAGTTAAGAGAGATGCAAGAAGAAATAGACAGAAAACTAAAATAGTGGGAGATCTCAACCTTTCACTCTCAGAACCAGATAAGTCAAAGCACAAAATAAATAAGAAAAGTTAAAGAGATAAATAGAATACTAGAAAAGTTAGGTATGATAGATCATTGGAGAAATATGAATGGAGACACAAAGGAATACACTTTCTTCTTGACAGTTCATGGAACCTATACAAAAATTGACCATATACCAGGACATAAAGACCTCAAAATCAAATTCAGAAAGGCAGAAATAGTAAATGTGTTCTTTTCAGATCACAATGCAATAAAAATTACATTCAGTAAAAAGTCAGGAGAAAATATACCAAAAAGTAATTGAAACTAAAAAAACTCATCCTAAAGAATGAATGGGTGAAGCAGCAAATCATAAAGACAATGAATAATATAATCCAAGAGAATGACAATAATGAGACAACATACCAAAATTTGTGGACTGCAGCCAAAGTAGTAATAAGGGGAAATTTTATATCTCTTGATGCTTACTTGCATAACATAGAGAAAGAGAAGATCAATGAACTAGACTTACAACTAAAAAAGCTAGAAAGAGAACAAATTAAAAACCCCAAATCAAACACTAAACTTGGAAGTCTAAAAGTAAAAGGAGAAATTAATAAAATTGAAAGTAAAAAAAAAAAACTATTGAATTAATAAATAAAACTTAGAATTGGTTTTATGAAAAAACCAACAAAAGAGATAAACCTTTGGTAAAATTGATTAGAAAAAGGAAATAGGAAAATCAAATTGTTAGTCTAAAAAATAAAAAAGAAAACTTTCCACAAATGAAGAGGAAATTAGAG
Source organism: Antechinus flavipes (assembly GCF_016432865.1). NCBI lineage: Eukaryota > Metazoa > Chordata > Mammalia > Dasyuromorphia > Dasyuridae > Antechinus > Antechinus flavipes. The sequence continues at coordinate 184,729,517 of NC_067399.1, read as the reverse complement.
CAATAATTAGAAGTTACTTTGCCCAACTTTAAGCCAATAAATTTAAGAACCTAAATGAAATGGAGTAATATTTACAAAAATATAGATTGTCCAGATTAACAGAGGAGGAAGTAAATTGCTTAAATAGTCCCATTTTAGAAAAAAAAAAAGGAAATAGAACAAGCTATTAAACAACTCCCTGAGGAAAAAAAAAATCCCCAAGACCAGATAGATTCATGTGTGAATTTTGTCAAATATTTAAAGAGCAATTAACTCCAATATTATATAAACTATTTGAAAAAATAGGGAATGAAGGTCTCCTACCAAATTCCTTTTATAACACAGACATTTTATTGATACCTAAACCAGGTAGGACAAAAACAGAGAAAGACAATCAATAGACCAATCTCCTTAATGAATATCGATGCAAAAATCTTAAATAAAATATTAGCAAAGAGATTACAAAATATCATACCCAGAGTATTATACCATGACTAAAGAGGATTTATACCAGGAATGCAGGGCTGGTTCAGTTTTAGGAAAACTATTAGCATAATTGACTATATCAATAACAAAATTAACAAAAACAATGTGATCATCTCAATAGATGCAGAAAAAATACTTGATAAAATTTAACACTAATTCTCATTAAAAACATGAGAGAACCTAGGAATCAATGGACTCTTCCTTAAAATACTCAGTAACATCTAATTAAAACCGTCAGTAAGCATCATATGTAATAGGAATAAACTGGAACCATTCCCAATAAGATCAGGAATGAAACAAGGTTGCCTACTATCACCATTATTATTCAGTATTATATTAGAAATGCTAGCTTTGGCAATAAGAGATGAAAAAGAGATTAAAGGAATTAGAGTAGGTAATGAGGAAACCAAATTTCACTCTTTGCAGATGATATGATGGTATATGTAATGTTTGGACTAGTCTCTGAAGGATATTGAGACCAGCCTTGATCTTAGTGGAGGGGTGCAGCAGGCAGGAAAGCCACCAGGAGGATAGTCAAAGATGGAATGTCTGTATTTCTAGTACCCTCAGCCCTTGAATACCTCAGTATGCTTACAGTGTTACAGCACACTAAGTATGTTTGAACTAGAGAACCATCATCTCATTAATCACACAGGATATAGCATCCTGCTATAAGTAATTTGCTTCAAGTATACTTTTCTCAGAGTTCCCCAGTATCTGAAGTTGTCTACAGGAATACTTGGAGAACCCCAAAGAATCAACTAAAAAGCTATTAGAAATAATCTATAACTTTAGCAAAGTGGCAGGATACAAAATAAATCTACACAAATCATCAACATTTTTAAACATCAATAAAAAAATTAATCTGCAAGAGATACAAAGAGTAATTCCATTTAAAATATCTGTCAATAGTATAAAATATTTGGGAATCTATCTGCCAAGGCAAAGTCAGAAACTATATGAGCAAAACTACAAAACACTTTCCACACAAATAAAGTCAGATCTAAACAATTGGAAAAATATTAAGTGCTCTTGGATAGGTTGAGCAAATAAAATAAATATGACAATACTACCTTAACTAATCTATTTATTTAGTGCTATACCAATTAAACTTCCAAGAAACTATTTTGCTGTCCTAGAAAAAAACAACAACAACAAAATTCATGTGGAAGAAAAAAAGGTCAAGAATTTCAAAAGAACTAATGAAAAAAAAAATCAAACGAAGGTGGCCTAGCTGTACCATATCTAACAATATATTATAAAGCAATGGTTATCAAAATCATTTGGTACTGGCTAGGAAATAGATTAGTTGATTGTTGGAATCCTTACTAACTGCTAACTAATTAGAGTTGATCTAATCTTACAAGAAGATGTTTTGGGCAGAACCTGAAACAAGGTACTAAGTAGAACTAATTAATACAAGGCTTGTGTTCACACCTTTACTCATTGGAGTTCAATGAGTTCATACCTCCCTTGAAGCTCTTTAGGCCAGAGAGCACTATGGGAGAAAACCCATAATCCCTCTCTCTGGAAGGAGCATAAATAGGCCAATGGGCCAGTCGAAGAAGTTCTTCAGAGTAAGAAGCTACAAGTCGAGATTTCACCGGAATGACATGAAGAGTTGGAGCTGGCTGGAGGCTGAAGAAAGCAGAGGCAGAGGCTGAAGGACCAGACCTTTGGATTTAAAGACATTCGGAGAGAGCTCTTGGAACCAAGCAGAGAGCTAGGCCTCTAAGCTAACCGGGCTATATTGGAGATAATAAAAGATCTGAACTTTTATCACCTGGCAGCGTTTTGAGAAGAAAAAGCTCACCACAATTTGGCGCCCGAACAGGGACTGATTCAGATCCGTCTGAACTAGATCACAACATTTTGGCGCCCTGAATGTGGGGCTAACAGACCCCCTCAGTGGATTTCAGTGGAAAAGCTCCGATCCTGATTCAAGTGGAAAAGCCTCTGATCCTGATCCAGTGGAAAAGACTCTTCAACCCAGAAATTAGGGTGAGTGCAACAAAGAAATTTTGTTAGAAGAGTTAAAGTAGAATTTTATCTAAGATGGGACAGATATTTAGAAAACAGCCTGTTTCTGTTCAAGGAAAATGTTTAGAGAGCATTGTCAAAGTTATGGAAAGCCAAGGTTTAATTATAAGTTTACAGCAAATCACTGAACTTTTACAAACTGTAAAGGACATATGTCCTTGTTTCTCTCTTGATAAGGAATTAGATCTAAATGAATGGAAATTGGTTGGAGAGGATCTTTGTCAATTCTATGATAAAAATGGGCCTAACTCAATAATTAATACATATAATGTAATACAATTGGCTATAAGAAGTTATTTAAGTGATAGAATGATGAAAAGGAAAGTACAGGAGGAAGAAGTGCCAACTTTACTAGGTGAAAAGCAGGACGAATCAGATGAGAATGGAGTTAATTACAATTCTGAGTATGATACTTCACAGCAGGAGGAATTAGGTGATTCCACATCTCATGACCCTCCCCCCACAATGAACCCTTCATGGGTGGAACAAGGGGGAGGGAGAGAGACAGAAACACAGTCAGCTTCTCCTGTAAAGCAGAATTTGACAAGATTAGAAAAAGCATTAATTAAAGCAAAAAATGAAGGAGAAGATATGTCTGATTTTATAAACGCATATCCTGTGATTGAAAGGATTGACTCTTCAGGTCAAAAAGAGAGAAAATACACTCCTTTTAATTTGGGAAAAATTAAAGATTTGAAAAAGGGTTGCACTCTTTATGGGGCTGCATCATCTTATGTGAAGATGTTACTGGATAATTTGTCTTATGAAATCTTAACCCCGAATGACTGGAAATCCATCGCTAAAACATGTCTTGAACCAGGACAAAATTTATTGTGGCTTTCAGAGTTTCATGAATTATGTAGGATTCAAGCCCAACGCAATAGGCAAACAGGAGCTATTGTACAAGTTGCTTTTGACCAACTAACTGGAGAAGGTCAGTATGCAGAGAGTTCAGAACAGATTTATTATCCCATAACAGTGTATGAGCAAATTTCTAAGGCTGCAATAAAAGCTTGGAATTCTCTCCCTGGACAGAAAGATGGAAATAATGCTTTCACAAAAATAGAGCAAGGTCCCAATGAACCTTTTGCAGATTTTGTGGGACGTTTACAAACAGCTGTAATAAGAACCATTGGAGATAATGCAGCAACAGAAATAATGACCAGACATCTGGCTAAGGAAAATGCCAATGAGATTTGCAAGAGAATTATATGGGGGCTAGACAAAAATGCTCCTTTAGAAGAGATCATAAGACGCTGTGCCACAGTGGACATAAATGCTTATTATGCCCAAACTATGATGAACATGGAAAGACAAGGTCCTTCTTGGCAAAGGAATTATAGAGAAAATCGTCGATGTTTTCAATGTGGAAAAGTTGGACATTTGAGAGCTCATTGTAGATATGGAGATAGAGTGAGAAGACAGGGTGAGAGAAAACCCAAAACCTCATGTCCAAAATGTAACCGAGGCTTTCACTGGGCCTCTAAATGTATATTAACCCAGAAGAATGAGAGGCAAGGCCCAGCTCCAAAGTATCAATCAAAGGACAGGTGGGGCATGATAGCAGCTGAGGTTACACCCAGAGAGACTTTAGAAATTCAGGATTCTGATGTCATCAACCAACAGAAAAGCAATCAGGATTACAGTTGGGAAGAATACAGGCCTTTTAAGACAACAAGACAATATCCAATGCAAACAACTCCAATGTAATTACCAGATGATGAGGAGAAATCCCAAATTTGGTAAATAGAAGGGAATTAGATTAACTGCTTGGGGAAGAGGATCTGCTTATATTTCCACAGATGGAGAAAGAATCAAATGGCTGACAAGGATGAAACTGTTTTAGTTCTTGAAAAAACAGCAAGAATCATTGGGTTCCCTGAGATGAAAAATTGTTGATGAGACCTTTTGCAGTACTTCAGAGCTTACAGGAATTATTAGATTCCTGGCATATGAACTAATGGACAATAGAATCCTATTGGACTGTTTCTAGGACTTATGGACATGTGTAAATTTTCAGATTGATTCTTGTTATTTGTTACATTACTACTAGCCTGTGTTATATTGCTATGTGCTTATGTAAATTATGTATAATGCCTCCCATATTGATGGATTTATGTATACCATGTATATCTGTTACAAAGTTCTGGCCCATATTGATGGATTTATGTGTACTCCCTCAGAAACCCCCTATGTTTTAAAACAAAAGAAAGGGGGAGATGTTGGAATCCTTACTAACTGCTAACTAATTAGAGTTGATCTAATCTTACAAGAAGATGTTTTGGGCAGAACCTGAAACAAGGTACTAAGTAGAACTAATTAATACAAGGCTTGTGTTCACACCTTTACTCATTGGAGTTCAATGAGTTCATACCTCCCTTGAAGCTCTTTGGGCCAGAGAGCACTATGGGAGAAAACCCATAATCCCTCTCTCTGGAAGGAGCATAAATAGGCCAATGGGCCAGTCGAAGAAGTTCTTCAGAGTAAGAAGCTACAAGTCGAGATTTCACCGGAATGACATGAAGAGTTGGAGCTGGCTGGAGGCTGAAGAAAGCAGAGGCAGAGGCTGAAGGACCAGACCTTTGGATTTAAAGACATTCGGAGAGAGCTCTTGGAACCAAGCAGAGAGCTAGGCCTCTAAGCTAACCGGGCTATATTGGAGATAATAAAAGATCTGAACTTTTATCACCTGGCAGCGTTTTGAGAAGAAAAAGCTCACCACAATTTGGCGCCTGAACAGGGACTGATTCAGATCCGTCTGAACTAGATCACAACATTTTGGCACCCGAACAGGGACTGATTCAGATCCGTCTGAACTAGATCACAACAGTTGATCAGTAATCAGTAGATTAGGTTCACAGGACAAAATAGTCAATAAATATACCAATCTAGTGTTTGACAAACTTAAAGTCCCCAGCATTTGGGATAAGAATTCACTATTTGACAAAAACTGCTGGGAAAATTGGAAACTAGTACAGCAGAAACTAGACATTGACCTGCACTTAACACTGTATACAAAGATAAGGTCAAAATAGGTTGTGATCTAGCCATAAAGAATAATATTATAGATAAATTAAAAGAACATAGGATAGTTTACTTCTCAAATGTGTGGAGGAGGAAGGAATTTGTGACCAAAAAGAACTAGAGATCATTATTGATCACAAAATAGAAAATTTTAATCAAAATTAACTTAGTATTAATTTAATAATAATAAAATCAATTTAATCAAAATTAATATAAAATATTAAATTAAAATGTTTTTGTACAAACAAAACTAATGTAGACAAGATTAGAAGGGAAATAATAAACTGGGAAATATTTTTACATTCAAAGGTTCTGATAAAGGCCTCATTTCCAAATTACACAGAGAATTGACTCTACTCTTTTGATTTTCTTATAAAAGTAGAAAGCAAGTCAATTGATTCTAATATTTTATCTCTTTAACTTCTCTAAATTTTACCTCTTTAACTTCTTTATTATTTAATTTGTGGTTTGATTATCTATTTCTGAGAGTGCAAGGTTGAGATCTTCCATTGTTATAGTTTTGCTGTCTGTTTCTTCTTGCAACTCTCTTAACTCCTTTTTTTAGGAAGTAAGATGCTATACCACTTGGTGCATATATGTTTATTGTTGATATTTCTTCATTGCCTATGCTACCCTTTTGCAAGATATCATTTCCTTCCTTATCTCTTTTAATTACATCAATTTTGATTTTGCTTGATATGAGATAAGGATGGCCTCCCCTGCTTTTTTGATTTCAAATGAAGCATAATGGATTCTGCTCCAGCCTTTTATCTTTACTCTGTATATATCTCCCTGATTTATATGTGTTTCCTGTAAACAACATATTGTATAGTTCTGACTTTTGATCCAGTATGCTATCTGCCTTCGCTTCATGGGAGAGTTCATCCCATTCACATTTACAGTTAAAATTACTAAATCTGTATTTCCTGCCATCTTATTATTCCAAGATTATGGTTTTCTTTTTCTTATCCCCCTTCCCCCACTCCCCAGTATTAAACTTATGTGCATCACTTGCCTCATGCAACTTTCCCTCTTTATAATTCCTCCCGCTCCCTTTGAATCTCTTCCCTTTTCTTATATCTTTCCCTTGTTACTGTTTTCCTTTTCCATTTTCCTCTTCCACTTTTTAACAATGTGAAAGAAATTTCTCTGTAAACCAAATATGTAAGTTATTTTCTCTTTGAGCCAAATCTGATGAGAGTAAGATTCACATAATTTTCCTTCCTCTCCCAATTTGCTCAGATATGATAGGTTTCCTTTGCCTCTTCCTCGGATGTAGGGATATAGTTTTCCTCTTTTTATCTCCCCTTTTTCCTTTTTCTGATACTATCCCCTTTCCATTTCTACTTCCCCTTTTTTATATGATATCAATAAAATCAAATTATACATGCACTCTTTAGGTATGTCCATAACAGAAATACAGTTCTCAAGAGCTTTTTTTTTTTTTTTTTTTTTTTTAACTTTTTCTGTTTCTTTTGAATCCTATATTTGGAAGTCAAATGTTTTGTTTAGTTCTGGTTTTTTTCATTAGAAATAAGTGGAATTCATCTGTTTCATTAAATGTCCATCTTCTTCCCTGGAAGAAAATGTTCAGTTTAGCAGGGTCATTAATTCTTGGCTGCATTCCAAATTCTTTTGCATTTCAGAATATTAGATTCAAGACCCTTTGATCCTTTAATGTGGAAGCAACTAGGTCTTGAGGGATCCTTATTGTGGCTCTTCAGTATTTAAAGTGTTTTTTTTTTTTTTCTAGCTGCTTTTAATATTTTTTCTTAATTTGATAGTTCTGAAATTTAGCCACAATATTTCTTGGGGTTTTTATTTTAAGGTCCTTTTCAGAAGGTGCTCAATGAATTCTTTCAATGCTTTTTTTTTCAATCTTCTGATTCTATTACCTCTGGGCAGTTCTCTTTGATGATTTCCTATAAATTAGGATGTTGGCTCTTTTTTCATTATAATTTTCAGGAAGTCCAATAATCCTTAGATTATCTCTCCTAGATCTATTTTCCAAGTCTGTTGTTTTTCCAGTAGATATTTAACATTTTTTGTATTTTTTCTTTTTTTCTTTTTTTTGGTTTTGCTTGACTGATTCTTAAAGTCTCAACAAATTATTCATTTCTATTTGTTCAATTCTTATTTTTAATGAGTTATTTTCTTCATTAGCTTTTTATATTTCTTTTTGTATATGTCCAATTGAGTTTTTAAGTGAGTTGTTTTGCTCTATGGAATTTTTTTTTTTCCATTTCACTATTTTTTTTTTTTTTTTTTTTACTGAGTTATTTTCTTTTTCCAATTCACCAGTCCTACTTTCCTGGGAGTTCTTTATGTTTTCCAATTCACAAATTCTGTTTCCCTGGGAGTTCTTTACCTTTTCCAATTTACATTTCAGGAAGTTGTTTTCTTTTCCCACTGTATCAATTTTTTTTCTTTAAGCGAGTTATAAGACTTTTTTGTACTCCCTTGCATAGCTTTTCTTTCCTTTCCTTAAAAAAAAAAAAATTTTTTTTTATAATTTCTTCTAGAAGAGCCTTGTGTGATGGGGAACAGGTTACATCCCCCTTTGAGGTTTTGTCTGGAGGCTGTCTGCCAATAGTCTTCTAGGGGTTTAAAATTGCTCTTTCCATATAAAAGCTATCAGATGGTTCCCTTGGCTTTTTTATTCATTTGTTAAAAAGCTCTTAGGGTATGCCTTTGGGGTGAGGAGATTACCAGCTTCCTCTGCAGAGCAGGGAGTAGTGGTCAGTAGCTATCCTGCAAACAAACAGGCTGCTAAGAACAGCCAAGCTGTGGAAGTGCCCTGAAAAGAGCCCGCCCTGGAAGTGTTTCTGCCCTGGGAAGCACAGCTGTGCTGCTGAAGTTCTACTGCCCTGGGCAGAGCCCTCTTGCTATGCAGATTGATGATTGCTCTGGGCAGAGCCTCCCACTGTGCAGATTAGTGACTGCCCAGGCTGAGCCCCCTGCTTTGCAGAAGTGTGATTGCCCATTTTCTCCCTGCTGCAGAATGGGGCTGTACAGATGTGCTGAGGTCTGTGCTGAGTCACTCAGTTCCAGTGCTTTATGGGTGTAGCCAGATCCTGTTAATTTCTGGTGTTTTTTGGAGTATACTCTACCTTTGGCCTTTTTGTAACTTCTCTGCTGATCTACTGCTTTGCAACCAAAGCGGAGCAGCCAACCTGTGGTAGAGTCCTCCCTGTACAGTCTCCACTGGCATGGAGATAGCCTCTATCCGTATACTAGCCTCTGGTTCTATCTCTTTGCCTGTGCTAGCCTGCTCCCTCCATCAGGAGAAACCTTTTCTGGAGATCTTCCAGATTATCTCCTGCTGGTAAGTTATTGTATTTTCAATATTTGTAGATTTTACCAGCCAACCACTGATTTTGAGGCTGAATTTGGTCATTAGTAGTGAGGGTAAGAGAACTTAGAATGTTGTGTCTGTCTTCTCCACTATCTTGGCTCTGCCCCTAGATGCTTTTTTTAAGTAGAAAATCTTGGAGAAACTGACAAATGGGGGAAAGGATAGAGAAATCTTACTGAATGAGAAGGGAGGTAATACATGATTAGAAAGCCTAGGGAGTCATCACGTATAGACAATTAGTGGGCAAGTCTTGTTAAGTCTACCTGTACAACTCATGCATTTATTTCTCTTTTTTCAGGAATGCCATTCAAACAACTCACCTGATTTGAACAGCATAGCTTTGTTCTAAACAATAAATAGCTATTATCATGCGACTTTCTATTAATTTACCTTGACAGGCTTTGTGTTTTCTTCTTACCTAGCACAATTTTAAATGTAATTATTAGTACTAACCAGAAATAGACTATCTTATGGTTTTTTTGTGAATGTGTATTATTGTTTTTACTTTTTGCATTATGCCTCTCTTTTTTTGGACACTAACTGGCTTCAGATCTTGCTCATGTCTTCTCTGGATTACTATTTTAGTTAACTATGGTCTGGCTTTTTCAGCATTACTCTGTGACCTACAAGGTGCCAGAGAGCTTTGGATCACTTTTGATCCTCATGTCATCCTTCTTTGTCTTCTCTCTACTGATAAACACAAAACAAACAAAAAACCCCAATGTTGTATGTAGTATTCTTTTGCACACCTTACAGTCATTTCTAATGCAAGAAAAGAATAAAGACTAGAATCTAGGGCTTTTAAGTTCTGCCCTAATGAACTTTTAGCTAAAAAAATAAATTTTTTAAATAACTTTTTATTGATAGAACCCACGCCAGGGTAATTTTTTACAGCATTATCCCTTGCATTCACTTCTGTAAAAAATAAAATTTTTGAGAGCTCATCATCTCTGGGACCTTTGTGAGCTGCAGAAGTAAACTTTGTTACCTCCTCAAAGATTTTTTTTTCCATAATGCTCCTTCCACAAGCATTTGATGTTACAATATTTCTGAATAGTATTTCATATTGCTAATTGGTTCTCTTGTTATATTTGTAAGAAAATGGTGATAATAAGTAGAAGGAGGATATGACATGATTGAATGATCTTTATGTTTAATCACAACTTTGAGGTGACTATAAGGGAATAGTGCTTTAATTCTATATGTTATTATACTCAAGTAAAGGAGTTATTTTGGTAGTTTTTCTGCTGAGATCTCTGTGAATCTATTATGGTATAGTAATAGGTTCAATGGATATGATATTTTGAATTTTCCTTTTTGTCTGCATTATCAGTGTGAGATGAAAAAAGTTTCTTTCTCTTCATTGACCTTAATTTTATTATTTCCACAAAGACTGGAAGATGAGATCTATAAGCTGTGTTATAGGGCAAATAGGTATTAAAGTGGATAGATTATTAGCCCAAAGTCAGAAAGATTCATCTTCCTTCGTCAAATCTGACCTCAGATATTTACTAGCTTTGTGATTGTAGGTAAGTCACATATCCCTGTTTATCTTATTTTCCTCATCTATAAAATGAGCTGTAAGAAGAAAGGACAAATTACTCTGTTATTTTTGCAAAGAAATCCCAAATGGGAATAATGTCATACATTACTGAAAAAACACTGAACAGCAAGAACAAACTGTCTTAAGAATTCTAAATTCTCAATATTAAATACAGAGAGTGTGCAGAGTTTAAGGTCACACAAGCAGTTAGGCCAGGTGTTTTCTATGTGAATAATATGAAACAGTAATTAAGCAGAAAATTTAAGAATTGTACTAAATTTAATATGGTTAAAGGCATTCTCTCTATCGTACTAACTTGACAAGATTTCATTACAACAATGGATCATGCAGCTTGTTTTTCTAACTAGCTAACATGGAAAGGACTTTGTGTTTTGCTTCCAGAGGAAAATTAAACCTGTATGAATTTTAAAGAAGCACGAAGGACAAGGCTCCCTTTTAATTTTAAAATTCATTCTTCTAAGAACACCTACTCAGTTATTGAACTCATTATTTCTGGAAACTTTTCACTGGCATGCCCTTGTAATTTGGGAGGTTCGTAATCCAATTACCTTCATTGATTGTTTTTTAAAATTCCACTGATTAATAAAATAATACTTTTTGAAAATTTTAAATTATACCCCTTTAATCATATTCTTTTTCCTCAAGAGAGCACATTTTCATTCTCACTTTTTGACATTTTATTAACTTAAAGAATCTGCTAATATAATTACTATTGAGTTTTTCCAATTTAACATTTCTTACTGCATTGGTCTAGGTAAAATGAAAGTAAACACATTTCTTTTTGGAGAATTTCATTTCTTTAAAGAAGATGCTGGCATTTATCTACTGATTTGTTTTCATGTTTACATAACTAATAACAGCATTAACGGAAACCAGTCAAAAGTGAGAAGGAAAGATGATTGAAGAATTCTGAGAATAAGATGCATGAGCAATGTTTCAAGGCACAGGGCATAGTTAGTCTTGGAAAGAGAAAACTGAAGGACAACTGAATAACCACTTTCATGAGGGGAAGATGTCTGTTATTGAGAATCTATGAACAATCTATTATCCATTATTGCTGAAAAAAAAGCAAAGGGACTTGTGATGTAAGGAACATGTAGATTAGGAAAACTTCCCAGAGAAGACTAGATATGTTGTGATTGAAGGCTCTTTTTTTATGAGCACTCACCATGAGCTATTACAGATTACAATACATATCTCTGACAAAGTTTTAATAGTTCTTTCTTGAATACAGTAGGTTAGGCAAGAAAGTCTCAAAATCCTGACTGAAAAATGTTACCTGACTTTAAGCAAAGAAAAACGAATTAGAAATTTTCATAAGTTCATTTTAATTATGTTTAGGCAAGTGCATGTATATATCATATGGATATGTGTCTATCCATATAATCAGTATTAAAACATTAATGCATATAAAATAACAATGTTATTTTTTCATAAATTAGTGTATTTAAATAGAGAATGTATAGTATTTAAATAAAGATGCATAATTAATGAATATATGAATTAGATTGGACTTGTGATTTCATTGGCAAAGTGAAATCTCAAGTCTAGGAACTCTCTAAAAATGAAGGTATGAATTGTTTTAATTTATAATCTCAGAAATTTACTAGAACATTGAAATTAAGTGTCTTGCCCAGGGTCACAAAGGCAATATATGATAAAAAGTAGGACTTGATAAAAGTCTTTTAAGTTTCAAGGATAGGTACCTCTATTTAATAACATATAGGAATACTAACAATTTACATTGATTTATTTTATATCCAGCAACTTTATTAAAGTTATTCATCATTTCAACTCATTTTAATTGATTCTCTAGAGTTCTTTAAGTATACCATCATATTATCTGCAAATAGTGATAGTTTTTCCTCATTGCTTATATTTATTCCTTTGATTTCTTTTTTTTTGTCTCATAGCTATATTTAGAATTTCTAATACAATGTTGAACAATAATAGTGATAATAAACATCTGCTTAATTACTGACATTATTGGAAAAAAACTTCTAGTTTATGCACATTATAGTTAATGTTTATCTTTAGATAAATGTTAAGAAAAGCTCCATTTCTTCCTTATATTCTAGTGCTTTAGGACATGGTGTACTGTTTTGTCAAATGCTTTTTCTACAAATACTGCAATAATAACATAATATTTTCCTTATTGATATTGTCAGTTCTTTTTTTTTTTTTTTGCCAATTAATCTTATAATATTGAACCTGCCCTGTATTCCTGGTGTGAATCCCATCTGGTCATAATATATGATCTTTGTTCTATATTGATATAATCGCCTTGCCAGTGTTTTATTTATTTTTTTGCATTAATATTCATTAGGGAAATTAGTCTGTATTTTTCTTTGCTTTTACTGTCCCTGCTTTATATAACAAAACCATATGGATGGAATTCTTGATTAACATCATTTATATTTTATTGGAATTAATTTTCCCTAAAAGTTTAATAGATTTTGCTGGTACGTTTATCTTTCCTGGGGATGTTTCTTTAAGTTCACTTTATGTTTCCTTGCTTTTTCCTCTGCAGAAAAGTTATTAAAATTATTTCCTCTTCTATTCATCTGGAAAATTTATATTTTTTGGAAATCCTCATCCATTTAATTTAGATTGTAAATTTTATTGGCATATAACTGAGCAAAATAACTCCTAATAATTGTTTTATTTTCTTCTTGATTTTGTGGCAAATTCAGTCATTTTATTTTTATGCTGATGATTTAGTTTTTGCTTTCTTATTTTTACATTAAATGCATCAATGGTTACCTATTTTACTGCTTTTTTTCATAAAATCAGCTCCTAGATTTATTTATTAGCTCAATTTTACCTTTAAACTTTATGAATATCTCCTTTGATTTCCATTTTTTAAAATTGGGAATTAAAATTTTTTAGATGCAAGCCCAATTCATTGATCTGTTATTGTTTTTGTTTTCTTTCTTTCTTCTTCTTCTTCTTCTTCTTTTTTTTTTTTTGCTAATGAAACTGATTAGAGGAATGAATTTTTCAAAAGCTAATGAGGAGAAGAATGCCTTAAAAATCAGAATTGGCCAATTAGAAAAGGAGGTAGAGAAAACTCACAGAGAAAAATAATTCCTTAAAAAAAAAGAATTGAGCAAATGGAAGCTAATGACTTTATGAGAAATAAAAATGTAGTAAAATAAAAACCAAAAAATGAAAAAAAATGGAAAAAAGTGAAATAAGGATTTAAAAAAGAATAACAGGTGGCCTTGATGGGAAGGATCAGTTGGAGAAAATGAAGTTTTAGAGACATGCTGTTGATTTCTTAACAAATACATTATAAAATGGGGTCATTAGTTGAAAGAGAGAAACTTGAGATAGAGGAAAGAACAAATATTTTGACTAGCTATTAAACAGAATGAAAGATTATTGGGGAAAAATAAAAGAATTGTCATTCAATGACAGGGGTCCAATTTAGAGTGGTCTCAGTCAGCATGATAACATGACATCCTCCAGTGTTCAACACCCAGAAATTGTAGAAAAGGGAAAAATAAATAGATCATGGGAATAATTTAGGTTTGGGTTTGGCAAGACGTGAATAGCAAGAGACTAAGTAAGGCATTACAGCATCCCTGGAATTGATGATAGTAATTATTTGGACTATTTTGAACCTCACTTGAACATATATTATCCTCTTTCAAAAAAGTTAAAAAATATAAAAAGACTATTTAACTTACAGGAGGCAAGAGTTAGGTATGATATTAAAAAGTTTTAGTATGCACATTTTTGAGATATTAGCATATATTGTCAAGTCAACTATTCTATACATCATTAAGGAGAGGATTGAGCTCTATATCCTGCGGGTTAGTCTTATATAATTATTTGTAACTACAGGCATAGGAAACTCTATTTGCTAATGAAAACTGTCATAATTTTAGGGTTTAGAATGAATTTTGGCCACTGTGCACAGAGGGACTCTAGTTCATGAATATTTAAAAAGTATTAATTAACTAAAAACCCTTCAAAAGATATGTTATCCTTTCAATGTGGGCATTATGGATTTGTGTGGTTGACAAGAAAAAAAGCAACATCTGTGTCAATATTAGCCTGAAAATCTTAAATCACATTTGAAACACTCTATGCCTAGAATCATTTTAGCTTAAGCTACTAAGCCCTATATATCTTATATACCCGGGATTTTCTTAAAGTATAAGTCTATATTGCAAACCCTTGGCTGCAACATGTTTTCTCTAACACAACTGGCAGCCTACATTGCTCTAAGCAAATGACATAGAAGTATCATGGAAAATATGTAGCAACTATTAATGGTAAACAAAGTTGATTATTTGCTCCAGAAAATGGGACAGTGGGAAAACGAAAAATCTTTCCTTTTTTTCCCTCTTTATGATGATTATAGTTAGTATTTATAAAATACCTATTGTATGCCAAACAGTATGATAAATACTTTGCAACATAATGTTATTAGATTTTTACAGTGAATTACTAGTGACCTTGGAGATGGTGGTTTCAGTAGTAATAAGGATGGTATTCTGAATAAAGTTAATAGAAGAGCAATTGTGTAATGAAATGGAATCAATCAATCTAAAATAATCTAGACAAGGAAAGAAAAGAGAGAAACAGGATAATAGCCTATAGCTGACACCATTTCACTGGAAGACATAAAGAAACAGAAGACCTCTATTATCAGCAGGCTAAAAGAGAAAAGCCAATAGTGTCACTCTTTTGAATACTCATCCCTGTAGAACAGAAATGAGAGTCAATATGGAGAAGACTTCTTTCTACAACAACGCCTCCCCTGACCCCAATTATATGCACTATATATTCAACCTATGGCAAAATGTCAGAATCCTGCCTTAGTTTCTAAATTCAATTAGTTTGGAAATTTTGACAGATTATTAGAAATTCCCAGATCATTTATACAATTCCATAACTTTAATTTAGTTAAATAGTTCTAAGTCTTATGTAGCAATGAAGTCCAACATTATTTTACAGATTGTAGTAGAGTAATAACATTTTCTTTCAGATTGATTAAAAACCACAGTGTTTTCTAAAGAGATGGTTTAGAGGAATAACTGTAATTTAGGTGATATTGAAGAATTGTGTGTTAATTATGGTACTTTCCAAGGAGAGAAAAACCTTCAGGCATTTTAAATTGAAGTTTGACTTCTTCATTATCTGTGTTTGGCAAAAATAAGTCTATGCTGTGTATACTCTAATTCTCCCATCTTTACTACAAGAAAGGAAAGCCTGAAATCTACTTATTTCAGAGTCATTGAAATATCCATTCAATATATTGTTTTAAAACATAACCAAAAATGACTAATAATAACAGCTGACAATTTATGTGATAGCCAAGTAAAAACTCTGAAAAGGTTTAGATTACTGGAAGGCTATGTATCATAGGTAGAAGATTAAGATTGAATTATGGAAGGAATCAAGGTTACCACAGTGTCAAAGAACGACATAAAGGCTTTTAAATACCTACATTAAAAGTATTCTGGATATCAATAAAATAACAATTTGCATTTCATATCATTTTATCATTTTAAAAGTATATTCTTAATAACCTGATAAAGTTGTTCATGCAAGTATTTAACTTTTCCCATTTTATAAGTGAGGAAACTGAAACTCAGACACATAAACTGGGTTGATTGTAGACTTCAGCAGCAAGTTTTGAAGAAACTCTATTTTAATCTTTTGATCATAAGATGTTATATTTGGAAGGGAACTTTAGAGATCATCAACATTCCATCAATTTAGAATTGAGAAAACAGAGGCTTAAAGGGTTTGTGATTTTCTCATTATATATGGCTAAAATGTAGCAGAGTTGGAAAGTGGATCTAGGCTTCTCAATTCAATCTAGTCTAGTATTCTTCCAATTATATCAATAAAAATGCAGTTTACTTTTACTTGGTGTGTATGTATATGAAGAAAATGATATTTCTATTGTGATTCTCCAGATTGAGTTAATACCAGTGATGGCAAATTCCAGTATCTTTGATCCAATAAAATTTTGCTTTTTTGTCCCTTATGCAGGTTATTATAGAGCTTCCTTTCTTCCATGCTTCATATATTATTAGGTTGTATTATTTTCCAGACTGTGCTAAATTGAATTAGCTTTGCCCTTGATTGATTTTAGTGGAGTTGTTAGTTGCTTCAGTGCATCCAGTTCAGACTTTTTCTCTATTGATTAGGTTATTCATCTTAATATTTAATGATGAGAAATAATTTTCTATACTTCAGAATTTTTTTAATTTTAATTTTAAAGATGATTTTTAAAAAATCTTGACTGAGAAAATGGACATTGTATTCACAGTTTAGAAACCAATAACTTCACATTTTATTAAGCTTAAAAAGTAAGAAATTTTCAAGGAAGACTATGAGAAAAGAAAAAGAATTTCACATTGGACATAATGAGAAACATATCCTTAATATTACAATAGTTGTTATTGATTTGTTAGACAATAGAATAAGCTCTATCTTAAGTTATAGTGAAGGCAATAGTGATTAAACATGATTGTACAGATATTCCAAATTCTTTATTCATAGATATATTATGAAGCTCAGGGGCTCCTAACAAGTATACATTAATTGTAAAAAACAAAGTATTATAATCTAAGGAATATTAAAAAGCTAAACTACTTTAATAAAATGTTAGCTAATTTTTGAAGTTCAGTAAAAAAATATAAATAAGGGGGGGGGCAAGATTGTGGAGAGCAGATAACAGCTTTCTGTGAACTTCCCTGACTTTCTCTCAAACCAACAGCAGTTTAGGCCTCTGAAATGATTTTGGAGTCAAAGAAACCACAAATATTTGGTGTACATCACATATCCAGAGGAAGGTAATTTGGAAGAAGTTCAGAATAGATATGTTTCATTGAGACAGAGGGACAGTCTGCCAAGGCCAAACCATAGTGCAGGGAGCCTAGGTCAAGGAGTTGGGGCAGGGAGCAAGAGTGTTGTGGCATCCATACACTAGTAAATCTTCTGTTAGGCTCTTAAACAATTCTGTACTGGTTATAAGCCAGTGAGTTAGCAGATTTGCTACAAAAGGCGAATTGTACGCCTCTGAGCCCCTGAAGACCATGGGACCTGGCCATGATTACTCAGCACTGAAAGTCAGTCATCAGAACTGCCCCAGGGCAAACTAAAGCATCTGTCACTCCTTTACCTTGAGCAGACCTTAACCCTTAAAAAATGAGCAAATAAAAGCAAAAAGAACTCTTATTATAAACAGCTTTTATGAAGAGAGAGAAGAGACCTCAAATCCTAAGCTTCCTAAAGGCAAATCAACTTTAGATGAAGCCCCAAAGAGAAATATAAGCTGGTCCCCATTTCAGAAGATTTTCTTGGAAGATTTCATAAAGGATCTTAAAACAGAGTTAGAAGAAAATGGGGAAAGGAAATGAAATCTTTGCAAGTGGATATGGAAAAGGAAAAAACAGAAATTGTCTGAAGAAAGCTCCTAAAAAATAGATTTGATGAAATGGGAAAAACATAGAACTGCATACAAAATAGATTCAATGAAATGGAAAAAAGCATATAACTCTTTACAAAGATAGATATGAAAAAGATAACAATTTGTTCAAAAACAGAATTTGTGAAATGGAAAATAAATGCCATGAACAAAACAATTCAATTGGCCAAATAAAAAAGGAGCTAAAAAAGGTAACTGAAAAAAAAATAATACACCAAAAATCAGAATTGAACAAGTGGAAGTGAATGATTCAATAAGATTTCAAGAATCAGTCAAACAAAACAAAAAAAAAAAAAAAGAAAAAAATAGGAGAAAATATGAAATACCTGTTAGGAAAAACAACTGACCTAGAAAATAGATGTAGATGAGACAATCTAAGGATTGTTGAAATTCATGAAAGCCATGATGAAAAAAAAAAAAAGAGCTTAAACCTCATCTTTTAGGTCATTATCAAAGAAAACTGCCCTGATGTTTGAGAACCAGAAAGTAAACTAGCCATTGAAGGCATACACTGATCACCTCATAAAAGAGACCCCAAAAGCAAAACTCCAAGGAATATAGTAGCTAAATTTTAGAACTATTGGACTAAGGAAAAAAAAATATTGCAGGCAACCAGAAAGAAACAATTTAAATACCAAGGAAGTACAATCAGGATTACCCAGGACGTACCAGCTTTCACCTTAAAGGATCAAAGGGCCTGGAATCTAATACTGCAAAAAATACCAAAACTTGGATTATAACTAAAAATAAACTATCTAGCTAAATTCAGCATTATCATTCAGGGCAGATGGACATTCAACAAAACAGGTGAATTTCATTTATTTCTGATGAAAAGAACAGAGCTAAACAAAAAAAAAATTGATGTCCAAATACACAACTTAAGAGAAGCATAAAAAGGTAAAAAAGAAAGAAATCTTGAGAACTATATTTCTGTTATAGGTGTAATTACAGAGTGTAGATATAATTTAATTTTATTGTGATAATATGAAAAAGGAAACAAAGTTGGAAAAGTGATTTACTGCTAAAAAGAGGAAAATGCAGACAAAATGAGGGAAATTACATATCATAAAGAGGCAAAGAAGACCTATTATAATTGAGGGAAAGAAGGGAAGGAGATGAACATCATGTGAATCTTACTCTCATCAGATCATATCAACATATATGCTTTCACAGAGAAACTTGTCTCACTTTACAGAACAGTGGGAGGGGAAAGGGAAAAAGAAAGAAGAAAGCTAATAGAAGGGAAAACAGAAGTAGTAGGGGAAATTGTTAGAAGGGGGAAAGGCTTCCAAAGGGGAGGACTATTTGAGGGAAGTGGTGGACAGAAGCAAAATATTGGAGAGGAAGGAAGGAGGAAAGGAAAGAGAAAAGCATAATTTGGGGTAAATAAGATGGTAGGAAATACAGAATTAGTTATTTTCACTGTAAATGTGAATGGGAAATTCCTATCCAGCAGATAGAAAGCTGGATTAAAAGCCAGAATCCTACAATATATTGTTTATAAGAAACACATTTAAAGCAGAGAGAGACATATAGAGTAAAGGTAAAAGGCTGCAGCAGAATCTGTTACGCTTGGGGTGATGTTAAAAAAAAAAAAGGAAGGTTAGCAATCTTGATCTCAGATCAAGCAAAAGCAAAGAGAGATTTACTTCAAAAAAGAAAAGGAAGGAAACTATATTTTGCTAAAAGGTACCATAAATAATGAAGCATGAACTGAACATATATGTACCAAGTAGTATAGCATCCAAATTCCTATAGGAGAAGTTAAGAGAGATGCAAAAAGAAATAGACAGCAAAACAATAGTAGTGAGAGATCTCAACCTTGCTCTCTCAGCATTAGATAAATCAAACCACAAAATATATAAAAAGGAAATTAAGGAGATAAACAGAATGTTAGACAAGTTAGGTATGAAAGATCTTTGGACACAATTGTATGAAGACAGAAAGGCGTATACTTTGTTCTTGGCAGATCATGGAACTGATACAAAGACTGAACATATATTAGTGCACAAAAACTTCAAAAGCAAGTACAGAAAAGCAGAAAAAGAAAATGCATTTTGTTTCAGATTATGATGCAATAAAAATCACATGGAATAAAGGGACAGAGGAAAATATTTCAAAAATTAATTGGAAATTAAATAATTTAATCCTAAAAACTGAATTGGTGAAACAACAAATAATAGATACAATCAATAACTTAATCTGCAAGAATGACAATAATGAGACAATATACAAAAATTTTTGTAATGCAGCCAAAGCAGCTTTTAGGAGAACTTTTAAGTTCCTAGAAGCTTACTTGCATAAAAAAAAAAAAAAAAAAAAAAAAAAAGAGCAGACCAATGAATTGGCCTTACAACTAAAAAGGCTGAAAAAATGATAAATTAAAAATTCCCAAATAAATAACAAATTTGAAATTCTGAAAATAAAATGGGAGATAAATAAAATTGAAAGTTATAAAACTATTGAATTAATAAATAAAACTAAAAGTTGATTTTATGAAAAAAAACAACAAAATAGATCAACTTTTAGTTAATTTGATTGGAAAAAGGAAAGAAAAAAATCAAATTGTTAGTCTCCTAAATAAAAAGGGAGAATTTTCCACCAATAAAGAACAATATACAGTGATAATTAGTGATATATATATATATATATATATATATACTTAATATTTAGAATGGTGATATAATGGTTCTCTAATTCATACATAATTAGTTTGATGTAATAATATAATTAAAACAGAGTATTTAAGGGCTGAGGAGGACTGAAAATGGGACATTCCATAATGACCAGCCTTGTGGTAGCTGTCCTGACTTCATCACTTCTCTACTCAGACCAAGCACTTGGGCTGATTTTGAGTTTCTCCAGAAAGCTTGTCTGAACATTACAATTAGGAGTTATTTTGCCCAACTATATATCAATAAATTTGATATTTTCAGTGAAATGAAGGAATGTCTACAAAAATATAGTCTGCCCAGGTTAACAGAAGAGGAAATAATTTTTTTTTAAATAGTCCCATCTTGGAAAAACAAATAGAACAAGCTATTAATCAATTCTCTAAGGAAAAAAATCCCTAGAATTCTACCAAATGTTCAAAGAACAATTAATTAATATACTATGCAAACTACTTGAAAAAATAGGGAAAGAAGGAGTCCTACCAAATTCCTTTGATGACACAAATTTGGTGCTGATACTCAAACCAGGTAGGGTGAAAACAGAGGAAGAAAATTATAGACCAAATATATATTTTCCTAATGAATATTCATGCAGAAATCATAAATAAAAAATTAGCAAAGAGATTACAGAAAGTCATCCCCAGGATAATAAACTATGACCAAGTAAGATTTATAATAGAAATGCAGCACTGGTTCAACATTATAATTTGCTATATCAATAACCAAACTAAGAAAAACCATATGATCATCTCAATAGATGCATAAAAAGTATTTAATAAAATCCAACACCCATTCCTATTAAAAACACTAGATAGTATAGGATTAAATGGACTTTTACTTAAAGTATGCATCATATGTAATGGGGATAAACTAGAACCATTCCCAATAAAATCAGGGGTGAAAGAAGGGTGCCCACTATAAACATTATTATTCAATGTTGTATTAGAAATGGTAGCTTTGGCAATTAGAGAAGAAAAAGAGATTAAAAGAATTAGAGTAGGTAATGAGGAAACCAAATTATCACTCTTTGCTTATGATATGATGATATACTTAGACAAACCCAGAGAATAAACTAAAAAGCTATTAGAAATAATATGCAACTTTAGTAAATTTGCAGGATACATAAATCATCAGCATTCTTATACATCATATACATCACTAACAAAATCCAACAGCAAGAGATACGAAGAGAAATTCCAATTGAAATAACTGTTGATAATATAAAATATTTGGGAATTTATTTGCCAAGGGAACATCAGGAACTATACAAGCAAAACTACAAAACACTTTCCACACAAATAAAGTCAGATCTAAGCAATTGGAAAAATATCAAGTATTCATGAATAGTTTGAACAAATATAATAAAGATGACAATATTATCTAAACTAATCTATTTATTTAATGCTATACCAATCAAACTCATAAGAAACTATTTTACTGACTGAGAGGAAACAATAATAAAATTCATGTGAAAGAACAAATGGTCAAGAATTTCAAGGGAACTAATGAAAAAAAATCAAATGAAGATGGCCTAACTGTGTGAAATCTAACACTATAATATAAAGCAATGGTTATCAAAATCATTTGGTACTGGCTAAGTAATAGAGAAGTTGATCATTGAAATAGGTTAGGTTCACAGAACAAAATTGCCAATGACTGTAACAATCAAATATTTGACAAACCCAAAGGCCCCACCTTTTGGGATAAGAATTCACTATTTGACAAAAACTGCTGGGAAAATTAGAAACTAGTATGGCAAAAAGTAGGCATAGACCCACATCTAACATCGTATACCAAAATAAGGTCAAAATGGGTTTATAACCTAGACAAAAAAAAAATGATATTATAAACAAATTAGAAGAACATAGTATAGTTTATCTCTCAGATTTGTAGGGGAGGAAGGAATTTGTGACCAAAGAAGAATTAGAGATCATTATTGATCATAAAATAGATAATTTTGATCATATCAAGTTAAAAAGCTTTTGTACAAACAAAACTAATACAGACAAGATTAGAAGGGAAGCAATAAACTGGGAAAATGTTTACATACAAAGGATCTGATAAAGGCCTCATTTCTAAAATACATAGAGAATTGACTCAAATTTATACTTCAAGCTATTCTCCAATTGATAAATGGTCAAAAGATATGAACAGATAATTTTCAGATGAAGAAATTGAAACTATCTCTAGTCATATGAAAAAGTGTTCCAAATCATTATTGATCAGAGAAATGCAATTCAAGACAACTCTGAGATACCACTACATACCTCTCAGATTGGCTAAGATGACAGGAAAAGATAATGACAAAGTTCGAGGGGATGTGAGAAAACTGGGACACTGATACATTGTTGGTGGAACTGTGAACTGATCCAACCATTCTGCAGAACAGTTTCGAACTATGCTCACAAAAGTTATCAAACTGTGCATACCCTTTGACCCAACAGTGTTTCTACTGGGCCTATATCCCAAAGAGATCTTAAAGGAGGGAAAGGGACCCACATGTGCAAAAATGTTTGTAGTAGCCCTCTTTGTATTGGCATGAAATTTGAAACTGAGTGAATGTCCATTAATTGGAGAATGGCTGAATACATTATGATATATTAATGTTATAGAATATTATTGTTTTATAAGAAATGATCAGGAGGATGATTTCAGAGAAGCTTTCCAGATGCCGACATGAACTGATGCTAAGTGAAATGAGCAGAACCAGGAGATCATTATATACAGCAACAAGAGTATATTGTAATGCTGGAGAAACTTGAAGCAAGATTGAGATTAGAGATTATTTAATAATTTATTTAAAAGGAAGAGATTTCCTGGGACCAAATGGATTCATGGTTTGTTCCCAGGACTGAATGAGACTATTGTCTCCAAGAATCCAGTAATATGAGTTCTCAATGACATATATACACGTGGCTCAGACTCAGGGGGGTAAACTAAGGTAAGGGCAGAGTCAGAGTGCTGAGAGCAGGAAAGGGACTATGACAGAGTGGGGTGAGTCACAGGAGAGGGGGATGATATAATAGAGAGAGGTACCCCGGAGATGTGGAAAGACATCTGGATAAGATGGTATTTGATATTTTGATAGCTTGGGATAGGGAGACATATTCTGATATTCTAAAACATAAGATCTTTTATTCTTATCAAATATTCTGATTAAGAGGGCAGGGTTCTGCAGGACTGAGCAGACAATTATAAACTGAAGCAAAACAATTAGGGAAGCTGAGTCAGGATAATTAGGGAAACTGAGTCAGGACAATAAAAGAGAACTGTGGCAATATGATGATCAATTCTAATGTATGTGGCTCTCTTCAACACTGAGATGATTCAAAACAATTACACTTGTGCAGTGATAAAGAGAACTATCTATACTCAGAGAGAGAACCATGGGAACAGAGTGTAGAACACAACATAATATTCTCACTCTCTCTGGTATTTGGTTGCATTTTGTTTTTTTCTCAATTTTTCTTGTTTTTTTTTTTTCCTTCTTGATCTGATTTTTCTTGTGCAATAAAATAACTGTCTAAATATGTATAGATATATTGGATCAAACATGTATTTCAACATAATTAACATGTATTGGACTATCTGCTAGCTAGGGGAGAAAATGACATTTGTCATTACCCTTTTCTGTCTTATTAACAAATGTATTAAGTATGAAGCATTATCTCAGAATTCTTTTAATTTTAATTTATAGTTTATGTAATTTCACCTTTAATGTTTAAAATGAAGTCTTTATCAGAGAAATTTACTTCAAAATTACTATATATTCTATTCTCTCTCCTATATTGTAAATGGATGAAATTTATAAAAATGAATAATGATTGGATGATCATTTGCTGAATATCTTGCTGTGAAAATAATTTTTTCAGGTGTTGATTCAATAAGTTGGCCTCTGGTATCTTTTAACTCTGCAGTGTTTCCATGTTCTAGCCTTAAATCCTCTTCTGGCAGTTGAAAATTATGACAAATAGATGGAAAACTGTTGGGATAGGATAGGATATTTTATATTTCATCAGAAACAGTCTCCACATTGGCTATTTTTACTTCAATTTGTTGTCATTGCCACAAATGAAGATTTAGTTGTGGATGGAAGTGAGTTAGAAATAACAATGATACACACACACACACACACACACACACACACACACACACACACACACCTAATATCAAATTGCTTAACTTCTTAGAGAGAGCAGGGAAGGTAAGGGAGGAAATTTGGAACTTGAATGTTTTTAAAAAGAATGCCACAGTTCTCTTTTAGAACATGGGAAGACAGGGTCCTTTTAGCAAGGCACTTCCAGAGAAACTTGTCAATGTTATCAATGGGGTAAAGTAGGGCATCTTAAAGCTCAATGTTGGCATAGAGACACAGTGAGAAAGCAGGGTAGGAGAACAAGACCAAATACTCCATGTCCAAAATGCAACAGAGGCTTCCACTGGGCATTAAAAAACAGACTGATTCAGGGAAACAGGATGAGAGCCCAGCCCCAGGGCCCAAAACAAAAAATACTTGGGGCATGATGGCAGCCGATGCTATACCAGAGAGCCTTTAGAAGTTCAGTACTCAGACATGATCAATCAGCCAGGAAGCCATCTGATAGGAGAAAGGTATTACACAATCAATCAGCCAAGAAGTAACCTGATGGAAGAAAGGGATTACAATTGGGGAGAATGGAGTTGTATGCAGCTGGGACAACTGAGATAAACCCTGGAAAGGTGAAATCTGTTCCTCTTCAGCATATGGATCCCTTGCCTCCAGGCACAGTAGACTTGACCATTTCACCTTCTGAAAGTACTTACAAAACAGTGTTCATCCATACACTGATGTGGGAAACTGGGAAAATGTGTAGATAATATCCCAGTCACTAATATAGGTAGACAATGTGTGACTTATCACCCAGGAGAAGTAGTAGCATCAGACTCCTAATAAGCATTCTGGTGATAGTTGCCCAGATTCTGACTCCAAGCAACAGAATCCAGGGATATTCTAGACAACAGCTGTGACAGCTGACTGACCTATGCTCACTATCTATATAAATGGCATACCATTAGAAGAATTGATAGACACTGGTGCAGATCTTACACTAATTAGAGGTGCCAACTGGCAAGGCAGACACCTACATGTCTGGTGTAGGAGGATCAGTAGCAGCTGAAGTTAGTGCTACCCCTTTGAGATGGACTTTTGAAGTCAAAACAGGAATTTTTAACTCCTTTTATAGTTGAAAAAATCCCCATCAATCTGGGGAAGAGACATTTTACAACAATTATAATTAGGATTATAAATGAGTACTTTAGTTTTCTAGGCAGGGCTGCTGTTGAAGAGCTGCCAACACTCTCACTTGTTCCTGCTCAATAGAAAACTGATACACCAGTGTGGATAGAATAATGACCCTTAGCTAGCGATAAAATCCAGATATTATTAGATATAGTACAGGAACAACTTGACCAATGACACTTACAAACTTCTCTAAGTTCTTAAAATTCCCCTTTTATTTGTTGTAAGAAAGAAATCTGGAAAATGGAAGATGTTGACTGATTTAAGACAAGTTAATGAACGGATGGAAACTATGGGAACTCTTCAGCCTGGACTTCCACCTGCTACTCAATTGTCTAGAGAATGGCCTTTTGGGGTTATAGACATTAAAGATTATTTCTATACTATTCCTCTAGATAAGGAGGATATGAAAAGGTTTGCCTTTTCAGTGCCCAGTATCAACTTAGCTGAGCCTTATAAAATATATAAATGGATAGTTTTGCCACAGGGAATGAAAAGTAGTCCTACTATATGGCAAATGTATGTGGCTGCTGCTATTACGCCAGTAAGAACAGCATTTCCAAAAGTAATGTTATTACATTACATAGATAATATATTGGGCTGTGCACCTGAGGAATAAATGTTAGAAGCATGTCTACAAAAGTCCATAGAAGTACTAAGGAACTACAAATTGCATATAGCTCCAGAAAATTTCAAAGACATGCTCCTTTTCAATATTTAGGATATGAAATATACCCTAAGGTGCTTAGTATAAAAACTTTCCTTAAGAACAGAGAAGCTAAACACCTTAAATAACTTTCAGAAATTGATAGGAGATATCCAATGGATGTGTCCAGGGTTAGGCTTGGGTACCTATCAATCACAACCATTATATGACATTTTTTTAGGGGATACAGTGCTTTAAACTCACCATTCCAGCTTCCAAAAGAAGCTCAAGAGGCTTTGAGAGAAGATGAACTGGATTTATCCAAGGTGGTTAAAAAAGTCACTCAAAAACCCTTGGATAGATCAGTTTTTGTCACACAAGAGGCACTCACAGCAGTTTTTCATCAAGAAGACACTGTGATAGAGTGGATGAAACTCCCAGCACAATGAGAACAAAGCTTTACTCCTTACCCAGTGCTTGTGGCTAGAATTTTATTAAAGACCATTAAGTGAGCAGTACAATTATCTGGGATAAGACCTGACAAGATATATACCTTTTATACTAATGCACAAATTAATCTATGCTGTGAAACCATCTCAGAGTGGTAAATTTTATTGGTCGTGGCTCCAAATTTTATTCAAGGATATCTAGTACAGATAACCAGACTATTATATAATTGACAATGGATTCCTGAAGAAAAGGTTTCTAAAGTTCCTCTTAAATGACCAACTATCTTTACAGATGCATCCATAATAGTTGTGCTGTATACTCTTGTGACTTAACTATAAAGAGAGTAGTCAGAACTCCTTTTCAGTCCACTCAGCAGAATAAATTGTAAGCAATCATTCTAGTTCTTACTCATTATCCAGGAGATATAAATATAATATAGGATTTGGCCTATTCTGTAGGTGTGGTACAAAGAATTGCCACAGCCCAAATAAAAGTTGTAGCTCTCTCTACACACACACACACACACACACACACACACACACACACACACATATGTGTGTGTGTATATATGTATATATCAGCTCTTTGAGGAACTTCAAGAGCAAGTGAGAAAGCATCCAGGTAAGATTTATATCTTGCATGTCCACTCTCATAGTGGACTTCCAGGTCCTTTTTTAATGGTGTTTCAAAGGTAGATTGCCTTCTAATAATGTTATCCAATACTCCTTTATTTCAAGAAGCCCAAGAATCTCATTCTAAATGTCATTAGGCTGCTTGAGCTTTATGTTTACAATTTGTAATAAGAAAAGAGGAAGCTAGTATAGGAAAAGCCTGTACAACTTGGCTTCCTTTCCACGCTCCTACACTCCCTCCAGCGAAGAACCCTTGTGGTTTGAGACCCAATGAAATTTGGCAAATGTGTGCGACACATTATAAATCTTTTGGTCATCTGTCTTTTATCCATGTTGTAGTAGACCCCTATTCAGGTCACCTTTGCAACACCAGAAACAAGAGACAGCCTGAATAGTCACTGAATTCCTTATACAAACATTTGAAATTATGGGAGTGCCACAAGCAATAAAAATATATAATGGATCTGCTAATCCTTCTATTTCACACAACATTGGCATACTTTTTAATCCTCAAGGACAGGCGATAGTAGAGAGGAGAAACAGAGACATTAAGATGCTTCTCCAAAAAGAAAAGAAAGGGAGAGCCACAGGCAACCCTAGAGAACTTTTAAATTTAGCTATTTATACAATTAGTTTCTTGATTTCTTGACAAAGATGCACTGGCTCCAGCAGATAGGTTTTATAACCCATAAGAAGGGCAGTGTCCAGTGCAAGCAGCTCTACTATCTTTAGATAATCACCAGGTGATGTGAAGAGATCCAGAAAGTGGTGAATGGAAGGGACCAGCTCGGTTAACTGCTTGGGGGAGAGGGTTTACTTGTATCTCTACAGGCGGAGAAGGAATCAGATGGGTGACAACAAGCTGTATTCACCTTGGCGATTGGAGAGAGACAGAGAAGACCCTTGAAACAAAGGAGAAGACCCAAGAAACATCAGGTGGTTCCGTTGCTGACTATGCCCACCACTGAAAGAGCATAGCAATTATGGCAATTGACTCATGGACATTAAAAATTGTTAATAAGGCTGATCTAGGACTTCAAAATCTTCAGGAATCATTGAATTCTCTGAGACATGCTAAGACTGTTGCAGGACTTCAAAATCTGCAGGAATCATTGGAATCCCTAATACATAAAAAGACTGTTGAAGGACTTCAAAAACTTATGGGGATCACTGGATTCCCTGACACATGAAGTAATGGACAATAGATTGGTTTTAGACACTCTCTTGACTGCTGAAGGAGGCATATGTGTGATTCTTATTTACATATCCTCTTTCTAGGACTTCTGGAAATCTTTTACAATACCATCTCGATTCATATTGTTTGTTATACCAGTACTTGCATGTACAATTCATGTTTGTTACACCACATCGAGCCTGCACTGACTGTGTGAAGAGTCATCACTGCTAGCCTGTGCTTTATTGCTATGTGCTTGTGTAATTTCTCCTATGCTGATGGGTTTGTGCATACCTGTTTCTAGTAAGACTCTTCAGTCCCAAAACCTGCTAACAATATCTGGCTTGATTCCCCACTTCTTTTTGGTGTTTTTCATCTCATTTCCTAAGAGGTTAAGGAGAGCATGATCATCTCCTTTTTAGTGTTTTCATCTCCCTTCCTGAGAAATGTGTATGTGTATGGGGGTGGTGATCACCTCCTTTTTGGTGTTTTTACTTCCTTTTCTGAGAAGTCAAGGAGGTCATGATCACCTCATTTTGGGGGTTCTCACCTCCCTGAGAAGTCAGGAATGGCGTGAGTACCTGTGTTCTGAAACAAAAGAAAGTGGGAAATGTAAAGAGCTAAACGCTTAAAAGGTGTGCTTGAATCAGACAACTGAGCACTTAAGGCTAATTACCTATTTGACAATGACTCTATTAGTATATGTTTGGAAAAATGGCCCTTCTCACTGTTCACTGTTGCTGGCTGGATGTTTAGTGTATACAGATAATCGTAGGCAGGGATTTGCAGATGGGGTGAGACAAGCAGACTCACTTTTTGGCAGGAGGAGGAGAAAGTTTGGTGGCAAGCTTGTGGCAATTTATCTGTCTCTTTCACTTCTCCCCTTAAAGACCAGGATTTTTATTTATCCTGACTCTAGCTGTTCCTGAGACCTCAAGGGAATTATCCTGCACTTTACAGGTATGAACGTTTAATAATTTTTTGAGCATAGTTCCAAACTGCTCTCCAGAATGGTTGGAGCCATTCAGTTTCACCAACAATGTACTTGATAGTTTTGTGGAAGAATTAGATGCATTATTTTATAGACATAAAATGTATTATATTAATTTTTCCTTTCAGTTAACAAGATGAGTGGTATGAATCTGTGTTAAGTAGAATGAGAATTTTTGAGGTGATGCAATAAAGTTAGAAAAGAATAGATTGGTAATGTGTTGGCAAGTATATCAGAAGGCTCCAAAGTTTTGTGAATCTACATATAAATTCATTTATAGTGAGTAATAATGATAATTATCATGTGGTATACTCAAAGAATACAGTATTTTGGATTAGACTTGGGGTTACTTTTTTATGTATGACTTGCATGACAATGGCCATCTTACTTTATTTCTACTCTACCTTTTTCTCATCTGCAAAATGAAGAGGTTGGACTAGAGCCTTTATGATACCTTACAGTGTAATGCCAGAGATGAGATAGAGATTAGAGAGTTTTTAATATTTTATTTGGATTTTTGAGAGGTAGAGATTTTCTGGGACCAAAAGTATCCATTTTTGATCCCAGGGCTGAATCACTTTCATCTCAAAGAATTAAGCATCGAATGTGGTCTTCCAGAGATTCTTTATAGGGTTTTAGTGATTAAAAAGTACAATGACAGAATGGGAGGAGGCACCAGTCATTCTGATAAGTTGGGAAGGTCTGGAGTCATGATGTCTAAGACAGAAAGTCTTTCTTCTTATCCGGAATAAATGTTTACAATTAATAACCTTAGAGAGTAACCAACCCTAAGTTAAATCAATCCTAATGATCAGGGAGTGAGGGGAGGAGGAAGAGGCTTGTAACCAGGGGGATTGAAGCAGAATAATTCAACGAACTGAGACACAACAAATTAGAGAAACTGAAGCAGGGCCATTAGGAAAACAGAGGCAGGACAATTAAAGGGAACTGTGGCACAACAACAGTACAAAAAGTACAATTGACTCCATGAATGATGATGACCATATCAATTAGGTTCAGTAATCAGTGATCTATCCTTAGAAATTCAGAATGACACAATATCAAATCATATTAATTATATGTACTAACTGTGAACAATATAATTTCTCTAATATTGTGGGGACTAGACATATTTGCAATGTGCATGATATCATAAGTTTTTTTTTCCCCCCACAGGAGTTTTGATCTTGATGATGATGATAATAAAGTCACTAACATTTATATATCATCATAATATTTACATCGGGGTTTATATATTCTATCTCATTTCTCCCTCATTGTCCTTGTTAAGAACCATAATTACTCCCAATTTACAAATGATGATCCTGAGTTTGAAACAAATTAGCCACAAGTCCATCACATGTTGAAACAATAACAATGAGTACCCCTTAGTCTTCTCTTATCTTATTTTGAATCATGAAGTATTTTGAACATTCCTTAGAAAATATAAGAAAGTCCTAAAAATGTATCTGGCTATTTTTTTTGTAAATATGAAAGAATATCCTCTGGTAACTATTGTTAAGTATCACAATTAATTAGTGAAGTCACTTCTTACTATCGTGTATTGAAAATCAGAGTACCTTTGCAAGATCATATATAAAAAAATGGGACACACTTCATGAATGCTGATTGAGCCAAACAGATACCATTTTTGATACAGAGAGAGGTAGAACTAGGAGCAGTTCAATAAAATAGCACTAAAAATGAGCAGTAAATGTCCTATTTTCTAATTAAGTGATAATAGTACCCTTGCACTATTTTATGAGGCAATAATCCAGTTCCTATGTGGATAAACTATGAGGCTGAAGGCCCAGCACTTTATTCCTACAGTGGAAGTAGATTATTACCTCATAAAGCAGTCCCTAGTGCAATTAGTGGTATTACTTTGGTCACCAAAGTTTGTATGTTGGTGCCTCTTTTTCTACTTTCCCAAATGTCATATAATCTAATGAAAATCAGTCAGAGACAAGTGAGCACATAAAAGGTTAACAAGAAAGGTATATGTGGTTAACAAAAGAGTAGATCAATGAGTGACTTCTCTCTAATTATGTTTTTGTCTGTTTTTTTGTTTATTTATAGTTAAGGAGACTAGCTTTAACAATAGAAAACTGGGGGTTATTAAAAGCTTCTCTTTTAATAAAGGTCATTTTGGGGCTGATTAACTTTTTGTTGACCTCTCTGCTCCCAAATTCAATTGAAAAAAAAATAGTCATAACAACAAAATTTCCTCCAATGAATCACTAGGGTGGAAACAAAGCAACTTTCCAATTTAACAAGCAAATAAATTCCTACTGTTCGCCAGGGACTTTGCTTTCCTTTCAGGATACAAAGGCAAAATCATATGCCATCTCTGCTTGTCACATAATGGTAATTTACAAAGACTTTCAGAAAATCATTTTACTAGTTGAAACCTCAATTTCATCAGCTGCAAAATAAAATGATTAGACAAAATTATCTCCAAAATTTCTCCTTGATTTCACACTCTAAAATGGTGGATATATTTCCAAGCTTACTAAACAATTCTGCATGGATTCTGATTTGAGAGGTGTATTTTTATATGCATTGTATAAATTTAGAAGATGATGGAAGCTATAAAGTGTTGCGATAATATTTTTCAGGGGTAATTTGTTTTAAAACATACAAATCTGATTCTTTAATTTACATTGTATTTATTAGGAAATACTCTGTTAAGACATTAGGCAAGCTTTCTTGTGAGGGAGCTACTCAATTTGGAGTCATTTTGATCATTAAATAATCACTCATTAAAATGATTAAAAATAAAATTACATTAAAATGTTAACATGCTATCATGTTATCATTTGGACCTGCTATTTCCATGAGGAAAAAGAAATTATGTGGCATCTCTACATTCTTACGGATTCATCTGCCACCTAAGCTCACCTCTGAAATTGAATCTGTGCCTTCATTAAATGAAATGATTTTCTTGGACACATTTATCATAAGAAACATAATGGAACCTGATTTGCAAAAGGTTATGCAGAAGAAGCATTTTATAACTTTCTGCAAATCCTGCTGACAAACAGTATCATGCCACAAAATGGTGCTGACTGTGATCAGTTGTTTAACTTTCTTGGTGCTAGGGGAAAAGTCACAATATTATTCAATGAATGTATTCTATTACAAGTTAGTTTTTTCAGGTATTAGACACCTCAAACAAAACGTTAATTAGGACAAGAATGGATAAAATTGTATGGTATACCATGGATTAAAAGAACAGTAAAGACTGTCATCAATAAGAAATGGTTGATTTGACTCAACCAATTAACAAGCATTGATTAAGATCTTACTATATTTTAAATACTATGTTAAGTGTTTGGGATAAAAGAATAAAAAGGAAACCACACTTGCCTTCAAAAAGCTTCATTCTATTAAGGGATACAATAAACATTTATATAAGTAATGATAATAAATTTATTAAACAATTATATGCTACAAAATGTGTGTAAATACATTTACTTATTAAAATTCAGAAAACCTATTTACATATTTCAAATAATTATCCTTGAGTGAAAGTGGATCCAAAGTAAATTGATAATCTTCAAGAAACTGAAATTTTAATATTGAAATACTTTAAGCTTTCCCTCTTATTTGATCTTCATGAATGGTAAATGAAAAGTATTTATTTTATGTATTTTCATATTATTTCATTAATATGGGCACTCTCTCCAAGGATGATGATGGTAACCCATGCCTCTTGATTCCTCCTTTGTTATTCTTATTCAAATTCTCTTGTAAAACCATTATAGGACATCTGTGTCTGGGTGCCTTCTTTATATCTAACTGACATTATATGAATTCAAAGGAACACATGAACTGTCAGTTATTCCTTCTCTAAAAATATTACTAGCTACTTAAAAAAAAACTCATCATACATTTCTTTGTTGACATGCTTTATATTGTTCTTCTGTGTTATTTCAATGAGATCAAATGAACCATGCATCTCTTTATTATTGTCAGGATTATCTTTGACTTTATACTTTGAAAACTCTTGTGTTCTATGCCATATTTATTATCTATGGTCTCTCACAGAATTTATCTTTCCATTTTCCAGATATCTTGAAAATCAGCACTCTACGTCTATCAAAATTTTGTCAAAACCAAATGACTTCATTATGTATTTGTTTAAAACTAATTGACTTTTCCAACATTTCTACACCACCATGTCATCTTTTACAAAGACAAATCTGGAAAAAAGTGATGCTAGTATCAAAATATGGTGGGTACTGCTTTTTTTTTTTTTCTTTTTTGCTGAGGCAATTCAGGTTAAGTGACTTCCCCAGGATCACACATTTAGGAAGTGTTAAGTGTCTGAGATAAGATTTGGATCATCCTGACCTTAGGGCTGGAGCTCTATCCACTATGCCACCTAGCTGCCCCAGTACTGCTCTTCTTTTATTTTTGTTTTAATAACTTTTTATTGATAGAACCCATGCCAGGGTAATTTTTTACAGCATTATCCCTTGCACTCACTTCTGTTCCGATTTTTCCCCTCCCTCTCTCTACCCCATCCCCCAGATGGCAATTAGTCCTTTACATGTTGAATAGGTTACACTATATCCTAGATACAATATATGTGTGCAGAACTGAACAGTTTTCTTATTGCACAGGGAGAATTGGATTCAGAAGATATAAATAACCCGGGAAGAAAAACAAAAATGCAAGCAGTTTATATTAATTTCCAAGTGTTCTTTCTTTGGGTGTAGCTGCTTCTGTTCATCCTTGATAAATTGAAACTGAATTAGCACTCTTTATCGAAGAGATCCACTTCCATCAGAATATACCCTCAAACAGTATTGTTGTTGAGGTATATAATGATCTCCTGGTTCTGCTCATTTCACTTAGTTCATGTAAGTCTCATCAGTCCTCTCTGTATTCATTCTGCTGGTCATTCCTTACAGAACAATAACATTCCATAACGTTCATATACCACAATTTACTCAACCATTCTCCAATTGATGAGCATCCATTCATTTTCCAGCTTCTAGCCACTACAAACAGGGCTGCCACAAACATTTTGGCACATACAAGTCCCTTTCCCTTCTTTAGTATCTCTTTGGGGTATGAGCCCAGTAGAAACACTGCTGGATCAAAGGGTATGCACAGTTTGATAACTTTTTGATCATAGTTCCAAATTGCTCTCCAGAATGGCTGGATATGTTCACAATTCCACCAACAATGTACCAGTGTCCCTGTTTTCCCACATCCCCTTCAACATTCCACATTATCTTTCCCTGTCATTCTAGCCAATCTGACAGGTGTGTAGTGGTATCTCAGAGTTGTCTTAATTTGCATTTCTATGATTAATAATGATTTGCAGTACTGCTCTTCTTAACAAGAGTTGTTAAATCTGAAAGAGCATTTCTTTCTCTTTGTTTGTTTCTTTATTGTTCAAAATGCCCTTGAGATTAGTTTAATTGTATCTCTTCACAATTTTTTTTTAAATTCCTCTACCTCACATTCTTTGGGAATGGTTTTTTTAAGTCAAGTCAATGTGAGATGTTTACAAACCTTGCAAATTTTTTAAAAAAAAATAATGTTATTCTTATGGTAACAGACAAGCTCTATATAGTATCTCTCCAAATGCATATTGTAATATGTATAAAAATTTTTTTCATCTATTTAATCTTTCCTGTATAGATATTCAGGGCAAATATCTTGAATGATTAAAGGTCATCTCTATGAAGTTCTGGCATGAAGTTCTGGTTGGAAAATATTTGGGGTTTTTCACAGCACAACTGCTTTATTAAGAGGCCAGTGGGAGCTGTAAATAAAAGCTACTGAAGTAATTTTAGTGAATTTATGGGAGAACCTTGAAAAGAATGAAAGAAGATGTGCT
Source organism: Antechinus flavipes (assembly GCF_016432865.1). Classification (NCBI taxonomy): domain Eukaryota; kingdom Metazoa; phylum Chordata; class Mammalia; order Dasyuromorphia; family Dasyuridae; genus Antechinus; species Antechinus flavipes. The sequence goes on along the minus strand of NC_067399.1, from coordinate 184,693,916 downwards.
GACATGGATGCCTAGTGACTTGGGTTGTTAAAGAAACTTTTAAATCAAGGCTGATATATCCATTTGAGATAATAAGGTTTGAAATTCAAGATATTTAAAGTACCTTGTGAACTTTGAAAAATTGGAAGTCCTGGAGTTCCCACTGACAAAGTTAGTTTTGTGGGCTAGATACCATATAATTTCCAGATCACCAGGGACATGTAGTAGTATTTGCATTGAAAGTTGCTCTAGAGACACAGAAGTACAAATTATATACCAAGAAAAAAAATCTTGAGGACTTTACAAGGCACTGAATGACAGAAACCATTATAGAGTAACATCTTCACAATAAAAGAGGGAATAAAAGAGAAAACAACAAAAAGATAAAAGTTTAGGCAGGGGACCAAAAACATATGCCTGTGTGTATGTGAGTGTATGTTGCCGAGTGGATGATTGTTATTTTCTTTTACTTAATTCCTTTGATTTTGTCTTGATAGATGTTCTATAATTCAGATTTGATTTTGATTTTCCTTCTCTCTCTCTCTCTCTCTCTCTCTCTCTCTCTCTCTCTCTCTATATATATATATATATATATATATATATATATATATATATATATATTTAACTATTTGATGTATAAAATAAAAACAAAATCATTTTTATTTTTAAGAATATGAGATCACTTCAAAGGATATGAACAGACAATTATCAGATGAAGAAATTGAAATTATTTCTAGCCATATGAAAATGTGCTCCAGATCATTATTAATCAGAAGAATGCAAATTAAGACAACTCTGAGATACCACTACACACCTGTCAGATTGGCTAGAATGACAGGGAAAGGTAATGCAGAATGTTGGAGAGGATGTGGGAAAACAGGGACACTGATACATCCTCGATCAATTGAAACTGAGTTAGATCTCTTTATTGAAGAAATTCACTTCCATTAGAATACATCCTTATACAGTATCATTGTTGAAGTATCTAATAATCTACTGGTTCGGCTCATTTCACTTAGCTTCAGTTCATGTAAGTCTCTCCAAGCCTATCTGTATTCATCCTGCTGGCCGTTTCTTACAGAAAAATAATATTCTGTAAACATTCATATACCACAATTTACCCAAGCATTCTCCAATTGATGGGTATCCATTCATTTTCCAGTTTCTAGCCACTACAAACAGGGCTGCTACAAACATTTTGGCACATACAGGTCCCTTTGCCTTCTTTAGTATCTCTTTGGGGTATAAGCGTAGTAGTAGCACTGCTGGATCAAAGAGTATGCACAGTTTGATAACTTTTTGGACATAATTCCCAATTGCTCTCCAGAATGGTTGGATTTGTTCACAACTCCACCAACAATTCATCAGTGTCCCAGTTTTCCCGCATCCCCTCCAACATTCATCATTGTTTTTTTCTGTCATCTTAGTCAATCTGACAGGTGTGTAGTGGTATCTCAGAATTGTCTTAATTTGCATTTCTCTGATCAATAGTGATTTGGAACACTTTCATATGAGTGGTAATAGTTTCAATTTCATCATCTGAAAATTGTCTGTTTATATCTTTTGACCATTTATCAATTGGAGAATGGCTTGATTTCTTATGAATTAGAGTCAATTCTCTATATATTTTGGAAATGAGGCCTTTACCAGAACACTTAACTGTGAAGATATTTTCCCAGTTTGTTGCTTCCCTTCTAATCTTGTTTGCATTAGTTTTGTTTGTATAAAGGCTTTTTAATTTGATATAATCAAAATTTTCTATTTTGTGAACAGTAATGGTCTCTAGTCCATCTTTGGTCACAAATTTCTTCCTCCTCCACAAGTCTGAGAGATAAACTATCCTATGTTCCTCTAATTTATTTATAATCTCATTCTTTATGCCTAAATCATGGACCATTTTGATTTTATCTTGGTATACAGTGTTAAGTATGGGTCCATGCTTAATTTCTGCCTTACTAGTTTCCAGTTATCCCAGCAGTTTTTGTCAGATAATGAATTCTTATCCCAAAAGTTAGGATCTTTGGGTTTGTCAAACACTAGATTGTTATAATCGACTATTCTGTATTGTGAACCTAACCTATTCCACTGGTCAACTAATCTATTTCTTAGCCAATAGCAAATGATTTTGGTGACTGCTGCTTTATAATATAGTTTTATATCAGGTACAGCTAGGCCACTTCATTTGATTTTTTTTTTTCATTCATTCCCTTGAGATTCTTGATTTTATTCTTCCATATGAATTTTGTTGTTAAACATTTTTACAGTTAAAGGTTCTGATAAAGGCCTAATTTCCAAAACATATAGAGAATTGACTCTAATTTATAAGAAATCAAACCATTCTCCAATTGATAAATGATCAAAGGATATGAACAGACAATTTTCAGATGATGAAATTGAAACTATTACCACTCATATGAAAGAGTGTTCCAAATCATTATTGATCAGAGAAATGTAAATTAAGACAACTCTGAGATACTACTACATACCTGTCAGATTGGCTAAGATGACAGAAAAAATAATGATGAATGTTGGAGAGGATGTGGGAAAACTGGGACACTGATGCATTGTTGGTGGAGTTGTGAACACATCCAGCCATTCTGGAGAGCAATCTGGAATTATACAGAAAAAATTATCAAGCTGTGCATACCCTTTGATCCTGCAGTGTTACTACTAGGCTCATATCTTGAAGAAATATTAAAGAAGGGAAGGGGACCTCTATGTTCAAGAATATTTGTGGCAGCCATTTTTGTAGTGGCTAGAAACAGGAAAATGAATGGATGGCTATCAATTGGAGAATGGCTGAATAAGTTGTGGTAGATGAATGTTATAGAATATTATTGTTCTGTAAGAAATGACTAGCAGGATGATTTCAGAAAGTCCTGGAGACACTTACATGAACTGATGCTAAGTGAAACGAACAGGACCAGGAGATCATTATACACTTCAACAACAACAATGAGGATGTATTCTGATATAGTGGATATCTTTGATAAAGAGAAGATCTAATTCAATTCTAATTGATCAGTGATGGTCAGAATCAGCTACACCCAGAGAAGGAATACTGGGAAATGAGTGTGAACTGTTTACATTTTTGTTTTTCTTCCCAGGTTATTTTTACCTTCTGAATCCAATTCTTTTGTGCAATAAGAACTGTATGGTTCTCCACATATACATTGTATCTAGGATATGCTATAACATATTTAACATATATAAGATTGCCTGTCATCTAGGGGAGGGGGTGGAGGAAGCGAAGGGAAAAGTCGTAACAGAAGTGAATGTAAGGGATAATGTTATAAAAATTACCCATGCATATGTTCTGTCAATAAAAAGTTATAATAATAAAAAAAGAAAAAAAAAACTTGAGGATTATAATATTAGTATAACATAATATGTAGCAGAGAGGAGCTACAATTGCATCTTTGGCAAGAATACTAAAACAAATTACATCAAAACCTCTTAAAATAGAAATCCTGAAGCAAAAAAAAAAATCCTGAGCTGTGCTTTTTGAGGCTATTTAATCACTTAACAGAACAAGAGAGGGAAAGAGAAAGAAATAAGTATATGCATAAATCCAGGATCCATTTTCTAGAATTGTTGGATTGTCAAGATAATAACAAAAATACATACTTTATATTATATTATGAATCTGTGTAATTATACTGAGTAAACATTGGCATTTCAGAATATTTAATTTAAACTTCAAGACAGTCAGAAATAAGTGATGATTATTTAGGATTATAAAAGAGTATGATAAAATACATATTGGTAAACTTGATGGAAGGAAGCTGACAGTGGTTCCAAAGCATTTTTTGGTACTTCATATGATAAATACAATTAAAATCCTGTTATCTATCTTTGTCCTTGGATAATGATATAACTGAAAAAAAGTGCTACCGAGAGATTTCATAGCCATTTTAGAGAGTTATTTGCAATAAGAAGACAAATAATTTGGTAAATCTTCCTTTAATAGGGAAGGATGTACAACAACCATTTATCTTAGAAGTACACTTGTCCTTGAAAAGAGGAGATGAACTGGAAGTAATGTCCTTAATATGATAGGGGAGCATTATACAGGATACTTGCAAAATAGCATCATATAAGTACAAGGTCAAAGGAGCAAAATTTAGGACATACTTTTTAACATTTGGCAGAATATCAAAATTTCGTGATCATTTCCTTCAAAGTGACTATTTTTCTATGGGTATAGGATGAGGAAATCTTGTAAACTGAGGAAAGACCATTAGTACAGTGTAGGGGAGCCATAGGTTTAGGCTTCTTCATCTGTTCATGCATTTTATTAAATACCTTTAAATAATTTTAATGTAATTTTTCAGTTATTTGTCCATTTAGTTTTTTTCTTGGCAAAGATGTTGGAGTTATTTGTCATTTCCTACTTTAACTCTTTTTTCAAGATGCTGCAAATTAAATGAGTTGTCCAGAGTCTCACAGATGGTAAGCATCTGCAGCTAGATTTCAACTCAGGTCCTCCTAAAACCAGGATCAGCGCTCTATCTAATGTTCCACCTAGCTTCCCCTTCAGATCATTTTATAGATCATAAAATGACGCAAACAGCATTGACCAACTTGTCCAGGATCATGTTGCTAGTAAATATAGTAGGTCAGATTTGGACTCAAGAAAATGAGTCTTTTTTTACTCAAAGACCAGTTCTTTATCCATTACACCACCAATATGCCCCTGAAATAACTGAATAACCTCTAAAGTCATAATCACTTTTAAGTATATCATACTCAAAATGGGTCCATGATTTAGGCATAAAGAACATAGGATAGTTTATCTCTCAGACTTGTGGAGGAGAAAAATATTTGTGACCAAAGATGAACTAGAGATCATTACTAGAGATCACATCAAATTAAAAAAACCTTTGTACAAACAAAACTAATGCAAACAAGATTAGAGGGGAAGCAACAAACTGGGAAAACATCTTCACAATTAAAGGTTCTGATAAAGGCCTTATTTCCAAAATATATAGAGAATTGACTCTAATTCATAAGAAATCAAGCCATTCTCCAACTATTAAATGGTCAAAGCATATGAACACACAATTTTCAGATGATGAAATTGAAACTATTACCACTCATATGAAAGAGTGTTCCAAATCACTATTGACCAGAGAAATGCAAATTAAGACAACTCTGAGATATCACTACATACCTGTCAGATTGGCTAAGATGACAGGAAAAAACAATGATGAATGTTGGAGGGGATGCGGGAAAACTGGGACACTGATGCATTGTTGGTGGAGTTGTGAACAAATCCCACCATTGTGGAGAACAATCTGGAATTATGCCCCAAAAGTTATCAAACTGAGCATACTCTTTGATCCAGCAGTGCTACTACTGGGCTTATATCCCAAAGAAATATGAAAGAAGGGAAAGGGACCTGTATGTGCCAAAATTTTTGTGGCAGCCCTGTTTGTAGTGGCTAGAAACTGGAAAATGAATGGATGCCCATCAATTGGAGAATGGTTGGGTAAATTGTGGTATATGAATGTTATGAAATGACCAGCAGGATGAATACAGATAGGCTTGGAGAGAGTTACATGAACTGATACTAAGTGAAATGAGCAGAACCAGGAGATCATTATATATCACAACAACGATACTGTATGAGGATGTATTCTGATGGAAGTGAATTTCTTTAACTAAGAGATCTAACTCAGTTTCAATTGATCAAGGATGGACAGAAGCAGCTACACCCAAAGAAAGAACACTGCAAAATAAATGTAAATGATTTGCATTTTTGTTTTTCTTCCTGGGTTATTTCTACCTTCTGTATCTAGGATATACGGTAACATATTTAACATGTATAGAACTGCTTGTTATCTGGAGGAAGGGATAGAGGGAGGGAGGGGAAAAATCGGAACAGAAGTGCGTGCAAGGGATAAAAAGGAAAGAGTAATAAATAAAAAGGAATAAAGAAACTGAAAGGGAAATGTTTGAGAAAAGGGGAGAGACTCTAAGGGTAAGGGAGGGATCCTATAGAGGAAAGGCTATGTGAGGCAAGTGGTACTCATAAGTTTAATACTGGGGAGGGGGATAAGGAGAAAAGGAAAAAGAAAATGGTATTCTGGCATTAACAAGGTGGCATGAAATACAGAATGAGTAATTTTAACCATAAATGTGAATGGGGTACACTCCCCCATAAAACAGAGGCAGATAGCAGACTGGATTAAAAGCCAGAATCCTACAATATGTTGTTTACAAGAAACACACTTCTAGCAGGGTGATGCATACAGAGTAAAGGTAAAGGGCTGGGTCAGAATTTACTATGCTTCAAGTGAATTCAGAAAAGAAAGGGCAGCCATCCTGATCTCAGACCAAGCAAAAGCAAAAACTGATCTAATTAAAAGAGATAAGAAAGGGCGCTATAACTTGCTAAAGGATACCATAGCTAATGAAGCAATATCAATACTAACCATATATGCACCAAGTAGTATAGCATCTAAATTACTAAAGGAGAAGTTAAGCAAATTACAAGAAGAATGAACAGCAAAACAATAATAGTGGGAGATCTCAAGTTTTCACTGTCAGAACTAGATAAATCAAACCACAATATAAATAAAAAAGAAGTTAAAGAGGTAAATAGAACATTAGAAAAGTTAGAGAAAATCGTGGAGAAAACTAATTGGAAAGAGAAAGTACAATTTCTTCTCAGCAGTTCATGGAACTTATACGAAAATGACCTTATATTAGGACATAAAGACCTCACATTCAAATGCAGAAAGGCAGAAATAATAAGTGCATCCCTTTCAAATCATGATGCAATGAAAATTACATTCAATAAAAAGCCAGAGGAAAATACACTAAAAAGTAATTGGAAACTAAACAATCTTATCCTAAAGAATGAATGGGTGAAACAGCAAATCATAGAAACAATAATTTCACCCAAGAGAATTCCAATAATGAGACAATATACCAAAATGTGTGGGATGCAGCCAAAGTGGTAATAAAAAGAAATTTTATAACTCTAGAGAGCTACTTGCATAAAATAGAGAATCAATCATAAATCAATGAATTAGGGTTGCAACTAAAAAAGCTAGAAAAAGAACAAATTAAAAATCCCCAATCAAACACTCAACTTTGTAATGGGCTGAAGCTCGGGTTGATGCACTGATATCCCAAGCACGTGAGGCTAAATAGCAATTGGATGATACTCTATTAATATATGCTTGAAGAAAGAATGGCCCCACTCACTCTCTGTGCAAGTTTTGCTTTGTTTTATAGGAAATGACATAGAGATGATTTTGGTGGGTGTAGAGAGAGAGGCAGAGAGACTGCTGATTGGGTTCAAGTCACGATGGCTCTCATTTCCTATCACCATTCCCCCTTCACCTCCACAAAGAATAAAGATCAAGGATTTTCTCTTAACCTGAATTCCTGACTTTGGCTGATTTTAAAATACGTGGTCCTCACATTTGGCACCCAATGTGGGAACCAAATACCCTACTTTCACTGAAGAAGTCTCTGGTGACCAGGAAAATAGGTGAGCATTTTAATAGACAAACAGGGAACTTACTTTCTTAAGGACTAAACTAGTAACTTTTTCTGGCTAAAATGGGACAGATATTAGGAAAAGATTCTCCTCCATCCCCACCCCCACCCCCGCCCTGAACTGGCGCTATAGAAAGCATGCTTAAGCTGATAGAAAGACAAGAGCTACTTATCACTTGGAAACAGATAGCTAGATTCCTGGGTACATTAAAGCACACCTCCCCTTGGTTCTTAGAGGAAGAGCAAATCTCTACAGATAATTGGACATTAATAGGGCACCAGTTCTCTAAATATTACAACAAAAAAGGTCCTCATTCAATTTCTATCAAAACATTCTATGTATACAATATAATACAGTTGGCCTTAAAAAATCCCATAAGTTATAGAAAAAGGAAAAGTCCTAGGAATAGGTAGATGAGGAAGCCTGAAGAAAAGGAGGAAGACAATGAACAGATTAATGACCTTATCTCCACAGGGCACAGAGATTTAAGGGAGGCTCAAGAGTATGGTGACTTTCCATTCCACTAAGTAGCTTCAACTGTGCCTAAGGAGCAGTTAATTGATTCTCCTCCATCAACTCCACCTTCAGGGATGAAGAGAGGAGGGATAGTGGTAGTGGTGGTGGTGGGAGCAGTGACAGCACCAGCACCTCCCCCCCAGCATCAAGCTGCTCCTATGACTAGATTGCAAAAGGGACTAATTAAGGCCAAAGCAGAAGGGAGAGATGTATTGGAATTTCAGCACCACATTTTTCCTGTAATTCAACATTTTAATTCTTCAGGTCAAGAAAGTAGAAAATACGCTCCTTTTGATATAGAAATCCTCAAAGAACTGAAAAAGGCTTGCACTCTTTATGGGGCTACATCAGCTTATGTTAAGATGTTATTACAGAATTTGGCTTTTGAAATCTTAACCCCTAATGATTGGAAATCTATAGCAAGGGTATGCTTAGAACCTGGACAAAACTTGTTGTGGCTTCCTGAATATAGTGAGCTCTGTAGAATACAAGCCCAACAAAATAGTCAAAGTGGAGTTCATGCTGCAATCACCTGTGACCAACTAACAGGTGTAGGTTCTTATGCAGATGTCCACAGCAGCATATGAGCAAATTACTGCTAATGCTATCAAAGCGTGGGCTTCTCTCCATAATAAAGACAATAAGAGTGAGGCCTTCACAAAAAAAAAAAAAAAAAAAAAAAAAAAACACAAGGGCCAAATGAACCCTTTTCTGACTTTGTGAGACATTTGCAGACAGCTATCACAAGAAAAATGGAGAAAATGCAATAACAGACATTTTGATAAGGCAACTTGCTAAGGAAAATGCTAATGAGATTTGTAGAAGAATTATACTAGGACTGCACAAGGATGCTCCTTTAGAGGAGATCATAAGACACTGTGCCACAGTGGGCACAGGTGCCTTGTATAGCCAGGCTATGCTGCAGACTTCCCAAAATCCAAACATGGGAAGACAGAGTCCCTCTTGGCAAGGGACTTCCAGAGAGACTCGTCAATGCTTTCAGTGAAGTAAAGTAAGGCATCTGAAAGCTCAATGTTGGTATAGAGACAGAATGAGAAAACAGGGTGAGAGAACAAGACCCAATACCCCATGCCCAAAATGCAACAGAGGCTTCCATTGGGCCTCAGAATGTAGACTTATTCAGGGAAATGGGATGAGGGGCCCAGCCCCAGGGCCCAAGGCAAAAAATACTTGGGGCATGCTGGCAGCCAAAGCTATACCCAGAGAATGCCTAGAAGTCCAGTACCCACACATGACAAATCAGCCAGGAAGCCATCTGATAGGAGAAAGTGATTACACAATCAATCAGCAAGGAAGCAACCTGATGGGAGAAAGGGATTACAATTGGGGAGAATAGAGTTGTATGCAGCTGGGACAACTGAGATACTCCCTGGAGAAGTGAAATCTGTTCTTCTCCAGCCTATGGATCCCTTAGCTCCAGGCACAGTAGGTTTGACCTTTTCACCTCCTGAGAGTACATACAAAACAGCGTCCATCCACACAGTGATGATGGGGAATGTGTAGATAATATCCTAGTCACTAATACAGGTAGACTATGTGTGACTTATCACCCAGGAGAAGTAGTATCATCAGGTTTACTGATACAGACTCCTAATAAGCAATCTGGTGATAGTTGCCCAGATTCTGACTCCAAGCAACAGAATCCAGGAATATTCTAGACAGAAGCTGTGGCAGCTGACCGACCTATGCTCATGATCTATATAAATGGCCTACTATTGGAAGGATTGATAGACACAGGTGCAGATCTTACACTAATTAGAGGTGCCAACTGGCCCAGTCACTGGCCAAAGAGTCAAGCAGACACTTACATGTCTAGCACAGGAGACATAGCTAAATTAGTGCTGCCCCTATGAGATGGACTTCTGAAGGCAAAACAGGAGTTTTTACTCCTTTTATAGTTGAAAAATCCCCATCAATCTGTGGGGAAGAGACATTTTACAACAATTAGAATTACAAATGAGTAGTTTCGTTTTCTAGGCAGGGCTGCTGTTGAAGGCCTATCAATACTTTCACCTGTTCTTATCCAATGGAAAACTGAAACCCCAGTGTGGATAGAACAGTGGCCCTCAGCTAGCAGATCTTATTAGATATAATACAGGAGCAATTTTGCCAATGACACTTACAACCTTCTCTAAGTCCTTGGAATTACCAAGTATTTGTTGCAAAAAAGAAATCTGGAAAATGGAGGATGTTGACTGATTTAAAAAAGGTAAATGAACAGAGGGAAACTATGGGAACTCTTCAGCCTAGACTTCCAACTCCTACTCAGTTGCCTAGCAAATGGCCTCTTTGGGTTATAGACATTAAGGATTGTTTCTATTCTATCCCTCTGGATAAGGAGGATACGAAAAGATTTATCTTTTCAGTGCCCAGCATTAACTTAGCTGAGCCTTATAGAAGATATGAATGGAAGTTTTGCCACAGGGAATGAAAAACAGCCCTACTATGTGTCAAATGTATGTTGCTGCTGCTCTTGTCCAGTAAGAAAAACATTTCTAAAAGTGATGTTATTACATTATATGGATGATATATTGGGATGTGCACCTGAGAAACAAATGCTAGAAGCATGTCTACAAAAGAGTATAGAAACACTAAGGAATTACAAATTGTACATAGCTCCAGAAAAAATTCAAAGACATGCTCCTTTTCAATATTTAGTATATGAAGTATACCTTAAGTTGCTTACAGTACAAAAACTGTCCTTAAGAACAGAGAAGGTAAACACCTTAAATGATTTTCAGAAATTGATAGGAGATATCCAATGGATGCGACTAGTGTTAGGCTTGACTACCTATCAGTTACCACCATTACATGACATTTTAAGGGGAGACAGTGCTTTAAATTCACCACATCAGCTTACAAAAGAAGCTCAAGAGGCTTTGAGAAAAGTTGAACTGGCATTATCCAATGTGGTTGAAAGAGTCACTCAAAAACCCTTGGAAATATCAGTTTTTGCTACACAAGAGGCTCCCATAGCAGTCTTTCATCAAGGAGACAAAGTGATAGAGTGGGTGAACCTCCCAGCACAACCAGAACAAAGACTTATGCCTTACCCAGTGCTTGTTGCTAAAATTTTATTAAAGGTCATTAAGCGAGCAGTAGAATTATCTGGGATAAGACCTGACAAGATATACACCTTTTATACTAATACACAAATTAATGTGTGCTGTGAAACCATCCCAGAGTGGCAAATTTTATTAGCTATGGCTCCAAATTTTACACACGGGTCTCCATTAACAATAACTAGACTATTACATAATTGGCAATGGATTCTTGAAGAAAAAGTTTCTATAGCTCCTCTTAAAGGACCAACTAACTTTACAGATGCATCCAAACATAATATTTGTGTCGTATACTCTCGTGACTTAACTATAAAGAGAGTAGTCAGAACTCCTTTTCAGTACACTCAGCAGCATGAATTGTATGCAATCATTCTAGCTCTTACTTATTATCCAGGAGATAGAAATATAATATCTGATTTGGCCCATTCTGTAGGTGTTGTACAAAGAGTTGCCATGACCCAAATAAAATTTGTAACCTCTAATATATATCAGATCTTTAAGAAACTTCAAGAGCAAGTGAGAAAGCATCCAGGTAAGATTTATATTTTGCATGTCCAGTCTCATAGTGGACTTCCAGGTCCTACATTTGATGGTAATTCAAAGGCAGATAGCCTTCTAACTATGTTGGTCAATACTCCTTATTTCAAGAAGCTCAGGAATCTCATTCTAAATATCATCAGGCTGCTCGAGCTTTATGTTTACAATTTGGAATAACAAGAGAGGACGCTAAGAGCATAGTAAAAGCCTGTACAACTTGCCTTCCTTTCCACGTTCCTACACTGCCTTCAGGGAAGAACCCTTGTGGTTTGAGACCCAGTGAAATTTGGCAAATGGATGTGATCCATTATAAATCTTTTAGTCGCCTGTCTTTTATCCATGTTGTGGTAGACAACATTTCGGGATTCACTTTTGCACTACCAACAGCAAAAGAGACAGCCCGAGTGGTCACTAAGTTCCTTATTCAAGCATTTGCAATTATAGGTGTGCCACAAGCAATAAAAACACATAATGGACCTGCATATACTTCTATCCATTTTGCACACTTTTGTGCACAGTATAAGATTTTATACACCACTGGCATACCTTTTAATCCCCAAGGACAGGCAATAGTAGAGAGGAAAAACAGAGACATTAAGACACTCCTCCAAAGGAAAAGAAAGGGGGAGCCACAGGTAACCCTAGAGAACTTCTAAATCTAGCCCTTTATACTTTTAACTTCTTGATTTTTGGCAAAGATGCACTGGCTCTGGCAGGCAGGTTTTATAAGCCACCAGAAGGGCAGGGTCCAGTACAAGCAACTCCATTATCACTAGATACTCACCAGGTGATGCAGAGAGACCCAGAAAGTGGTGAATGGAAGGGACCAGATAGGTTAACTCCTTGGGGGAGAGGGTTTGCTCATATTTCTACAGGTGGAGAAGGAATCAGATGGATGCCAACGGGCCTATTTGCCTTGTCCATAGCAGAGAGAAGGAGCAGACCCTTGAAACAAAAGAGAAGACCCAAGAAACATCGGGTGGTTTCCATTACTGATTGTGCTCACTACTGAAAGGGCATGGCAGTTATGGCATTTGACTCATGGACATTGAAAATTATTGGACTTCAAAACCCTCAGGAATCACTGGATTCTCTGAGACACGATAATATTGTTGTAAGACTTGAAAACCCTCAGGAATCATTGGATTCTCTGAGACATAAGACTGTTGTAGGATTTGAAAGCCCTCAGGAATCATAAGATTTTCTGAAAATGATAAGACTGTTGCAGGACTTCAAAATCTGCTGGAATCATTGGATCCCCTAACACATAAAAAGACTGTTGTAGGACTTCAAAAACTTGGGGGGATCATTGGATTCCCTGACATGTGAAGCAATGGACAACAGATTGGTTTTGAACTATCTCTTGGCTACTGAAGAAGGCGTATATGTGACTTCTGGCAATCTTTCACAACACCATATTGATTTATATTGTTTATTTTACCACTACTTGTGTGTACAATTCATGTTTGTTACACCACATCAAGCCTGCACTGACTGTGGGGAGAGTCATCACTAATAGCCTCTGCGTTATTGCTATGTGCTTGTGTAATACCTCCCATGCTGATGAGTTTGTGCATACTTGTTTCTAATAAGACCCTTCAGCCCAGAAACCCCACTAGCAATCTCTACTTTCCTTTGATGCTTTTCATCTCCCTTCCTGAGATGTCAGGGAGGTCATGATCATCTCCTTTTTAGTGCTTTCACCTTCCTTCCTGAGAAGTCAGGGAGGTTGTGATCACCTCCCCTTGGGGGCTTTCACCTCCCTGAGAGGTCAGGGATGGCATGACCACCTGTGTTTTTAACAAAAGAAAGAAGGAGATATAATGGACTGAAGCTCTTGAAGCTCTTGTTGCACTAAGCTCTTAGCACTTGAGGCTAATTAGCAATTGGGCAATACTCTAGGAGTTATTTTGCCCAATTATATTTGATAATATATCAAAATGATAACATATCAAATATATCAAATTTGGTAAATTTGATAATATAAATGAAATCGAAGAATATGTACAAAAATAAAGATTGCCCAGGTTAGCAAAAGAGGAAATAAGCTATTTAAATAGTTCCATCTTAGAAAAGAAAATAGAACAAGCTATTAATCAATATCCTAATAAAAATTTCCAAGTCTTCTACATTCAACGAACAATTAATTCCAATACTACATAAACTATTTGAAAAAATAGGAAAAGAAGGAGTTTTACCAAATTCCTTTTATGGCACAGATAAGGTGCTGATAGCTAAACCAGGTAAGTTGAAAACAGAGAAAGAACATTATAGACCAAATCCTCTAAGGAATATTGATGCAAAAATCATAAATAAAATATCAGCAATGACATTATTGAAAGTCATCCCCAGGACAATACACTATGACCAAATATAATTTATACTTGGAATGCAGGGATGGTTCAATTTTAGGAAAACTATTATCACAATCAATTATATCAATAACCAAACGAATCAAAATCATATGATTATCTCAAAAGATGCATAAAAAGCTTTTGATTAAATGCAACACCCATTCTTATAAAAAACACTAGAAAGTATAGGAATAAATGGACTTTTCCTTATAATGATCAGTAGCATCTATTTAAAACCATCAGCAAGCATCATATGTAATGGGGACAAGCTAGAACCATTCCCAACAAGATCAGAATTGAAACAAGGCTGCCCACTATCACCATCACTATTCAATGTTGTATTAGAAATGTTAGCTTTGTCAATAAGAGAAGAAAAAGAGATTAAAGGAGTAGAGTAAGTCATGAGAAAACCAGTTTATCACTCTTTGCTGATGATATGATAATACACTTAGAGAACCCTAGAGAAGCAACTAAAAACTATTATAAACAATTCACAACTTTAGCAAAGTTGTAGGATACAAAATAAATCCATATAAATCATCTCATTAGCACGTTTATATATTCCCACAAAGTCCAGCAGCAAGAGATACAAAAAGAAATTCCTTGAAAAATAACTTGATAGAAAAAAAAAATATTGGGGAATCTATATGTCAAGGGCAAGTCAGGAACTATATGAGCAAAACTTAAGAAAAAAAAAAAACAAAACAATTTCCACACAAATAAAGTCAGATCTAAATAATTGTAAAAATATTAAGTGCTCTTGGATAGAGCTCTTGGATAGGTTGAGTGAATATAATAAAGATAACAATGCTACCTAATGTAATCTATTTATTTAGTACTATATCAATCAAACATCCAAGAAACTATTTTCCTGACCTAGACAAAATAACAACAAAATTCATTTGGAAGAACAAAAAGTCAAGAATTTCAAGGGAATTAAACTGAGTGAACATAATGAAAATGACAATACTACCTAAATTAATCTACTTATTTAGTACTATGCCAATCGAATTCCCAATAAATTATTTTGCAGATGTGCAAAAAATAATAACAAAGTTCATCTGGAATAATAAAAGATCAAGAATTTCAAATGAAATTAATGAAAAAATGTCAATGAAACTGTTTCCTAGCTGTGCCAGACCTAAAACTATATTATAAAGAAGTTGTCATTAAAACAATTTGGTACTGACTAAGAAAGAGTAGTCAATCAATGGAACAGGTTAGGTTAAAAGGACAAAATTGTATTGTTCTTCTGGATGTCCCTGTTTGAGCAACAACACTTAGCATGCTTTCTAGAGCCCCCAAATTGGGGTGCCAATCTGGCACTAGCTCTCTGAAGGATCTTAAATCAGTCTTGGTCTTAGTGGAGGAATGAAGTAGGCAGGAGAGACACCAGGATGGTCAATCATGGAATCTTATTTCCAGTCCTCTCAGCCCTTAAATACCTCAGTATGATTACATCATTACAGCACCCTAAACAAGAGCTAATTAGAGAACCATTATATCATTAATCACAATGAGCAAGTGCTAACTATGTAAATGCCTCTTGCTGTATCACTTGCTTCAAGTAGAACAGAGATGGTCATACTCTTCTTGACTCCTCAGGAAGAATGAGAACACCAAAGGGAGGTGGGGAGCCAAACCAGACATCTTCAGCCGGTTCCCTCTAGGCTGAAGGGTCTTATGCTTACCCACATTTTCCTACTTTTTTTTGTAGCCCTTTACATTTGTTAGTCACAGTTTTCTCAAATTTAAAACACTAGTACACTTGCTTGCAAGAGTTGTTATGAGGAACAAATTAAATATTAGCAGTTTGAGAAAATGCCTGGCATATAGTAGATATATAATAATGTAGTAAGTGTTTGTTTCTTTGGGGTTAATGTATTTGTTTAGCCTTTCTGCTAAAGCAATTTGGAACTACCCTAAAAGTCAATAACTGTATAACCTTTGAACCAGTGTTACCGTTACCAAGATTATACTTCAAATAAATTAGAGGAAAAGGAAAAGAACCCATTTGTGTAATCTATCTAGTTACATTTATATATTTATCTTTTTCTCTGTTTATCTATTTCAATCTATTTCTATTTATCTGTTTCTATCACTATTTCTATCTTTTCTATATATGTATACATGTATATGTATATATAAACATACATATATGTGTGTATATATATGTATATACATATAAATATATATTATATATACATACACACACACATATATATATGTATATCTTTATCCATCCATCTATCTGTTTATTTATCTATTTCTACCTGTCTGTCTATATCTATTTCTCTCTCTCTCTCTCTCTCTCTCTCTCTCTCTCTCTCTCCATATATATATATGTATATATATATATATATATGTGTGTGTGTGTGTGTGTGTGTATCTATTTATCAGTTCTTTTTATTGTAGCAAAGAAAAAGTAAAGTGACCAACTTTATTTTGACCAACATCAGTTACTCAATAGTTGAAGAAATTATTGCATATGAATGTGTTTAATATTAATGTATAGTTATAAATAATAAAAGAGGCAACTTTTTAGATAACCAAGGAAATTTATATGAAATGAAGTGAGAACCAGGAAAACAATTTACACAATAATAAGGAAAAAAGAGTAAAGAAAAGCAATTTTGAAATACTTTTAAAATTTCTAATCTATTCAATAACCAATTATAATTCCACAAAACTGAAGCATGCTAACAACCTGCTGGCAGAGAAATAATTGGTAGAAGGTACTTAATTTTTTTAAAATATGATTTTGGGCAAGACAAAACTAAGAACTTATATTTATTGATTACACATATTTATTAAAATTTATTCTTTCTCTCAATGAAGATATGGGACAGAAAGAATAGGCATAGATTAAAAAGTAAGGGAACAAAATGAATAAATGAAAAGAAAAGAGAGTAGAATAATTAAAGCATTAAAAATGCACAGAAGAAATATCAGAAAGAATCACAAAAGCAGAGTAGCTTTGAAAGTTTCATGTTGAATTAATGTAGCATTCATAAAGAAAAGCAAGCTTTACACAGTGAATATCCACAATTTGATCTATATTTGTTTTACTCTATTCTGTATGCCCACTTAATTTAGCATTTGCTTAATATTATTTTTAATGTACTTAAATTGTTTTATATATACAAAGTTGTATGACCGTGAATAGATCATTTAAAATCTCTAGTTTCTAATTTATAAATATGCAGATAGGAATAACTATTATAACAATCTCATAGGTGTGTGATGAAGCTAAAATGGCTATACATACATATTGTCATACATACACACATGCACATTTCAGTATATATATATATATATATATATATATATATATAGTCTGTGTTTACATATAAATATTAACTGCTTGTCAATCTTTAATGCATTTTATCAATATCTACTCTATTATTATTATTAGCTTCCTATTGTTGAAATTATGGCAAATATTGTGGAGACTATAACCCAGCTCTCTTAATTCCAAATCCAAAAAAATGCCCAGTACATCACTAATCCAAATTTAATCTTTCTATTGAAGGATAAGGTTAGTACTTAAGGGACTAAAGAGTGCCATTAAAGCTTAAGAGATAAAGAGCTGGTTTTGGAGTCAATACCTAAATTCATGTTCTGTCCATAATGACTATGTTTTCCTGGGCAAATCAAGTAATCCCTAAGGTCAGTAGACACATTTTTAGACCCTATTTGCAGAAGTCAGATTGAAATAGCATTCATTAGGGTTTTCTATACCAATGAAATAACAGGAGAATGACCAAGAGTGACACAGATAGATGAGAAATAGAGAATAGGGGAAGGAAAGGGAAGTAAGGGCTAAAGGAAGAGTGAGAATAAGAGAGGTTTAAGAATATTACTGAATACAAGAAGTGGTTTATGAGTAAGGAAAGTTAATAAACAAAAAAAAAATCATTGCATCTGTTTTTAACAGTTAAGGAAGATAGCCATGAATTTATAGTCTCTAATACCCTATAGTCTGGTTTGTTTCCATACTCTTGACCCAGGAACACAATGAATGATCAAATCCCAATCTGAACATTAGTAAAATGATATAATTGACAAGCATAAAAAATGTTATAAAAGATGCAAATAAAAAGGCTCAAATTAGTATTGAAGTCTATGGGAAAGATTAGCACAACTAAGACTTCATAAAGGAAAGAAAAGTGAATGGTAGACAACATTAAAGAGAGTTGCTTTGTTTCTTTATAAATATTTTTGAACTCTGACATAAAATGAATAAGAACACAGTACTAATTATTAGATTATAATGGTAAAAAAGTAGGTGCTAATAATAATATTTATAATAATTATAATAATTATTATTATTATAAGCCAAAGGGCTATAAAACTATGCATGTCTTTGATCCAGCAGTGTCTCTACTGGGTTTGTAACCTAAAGAGATCATAAGAGAGGGGAAAGGAACCACATATACAAAAATGTTTGTAGCAGGCTTTTTTGTAGCGGGCAAGGAACTGGAAATTGAGTAACCATCAGTTGTGGAATGGCTGAATAAGTTTTGGTATATGAATGTAATGACATTATTGTTTCATAAGAAATTATGATTAGGCTGATTTCAGAAAAGCCTGGAAAGACTTAACAGAAACGGATGTTAAGTGAAGTGAGCAAAACCAAGAAAAATTGTACACAGTAACAAAAAGATTATGTGATGATCAACTGTGATGTACTTGGTTCTTTTCAACAGTAAAATCATTCAGGGAAATTCATATAGATTTGTGTAGGAAAGTTTCATCCACATGCAGAAAGAGAACTATGGAGACTGAATATGGATGAAAGCATAGCAGCTTCACTTTTTTGTTGTTATAATTTGTTGGCTTGTAGGTTTCTTTTCCTTTTTTGTATTTTTTCCCTTTTGATCTTTTTTTTTCCTTGTACAACTTAAATATAGAAATATGTTTATAAGAATTTCACATGATTATCATGTGCATGATATATAACCTATATTAGATTGTGTTTGGTCTTGGGGAAAGGGAGAAGAAGAGGGAGTCAAATTTGGAACAAAAGGTTTTACAAAACAAAGTTTTTGAATGTTAAAACTATTTTTACATGTATTTGGAAAAATAAAATACTAATAAAATCAAAAGGTGCAAATGTTTAACAAAAGCATATATGTCTGTATGTATACTACATATACCATGCATGAGCACATACATATATACACACAGAAACATAGACATACGTCCCTCTCATATTTGTATGCCCATATAGGAATATGACTGAACCGATGATTTCATTGATATAGAAAACTCCTTGTAAGTAAGGATATATATAGAGATATAGATAAATATATATGTATATGTATATAGATACATGCGTGTACATGTATGTACATTTATGCCTATATATTTGTGTTGCTATGCACCTATGTATGCAACACATGAATATATGCATTTTTGCACATTTATATGAAGAAATAAATGAATGTATGTGTGTATAATCATGCTGTTCTCTACATAAGGGAAATCAAAGGCCTAGGTTGCAACAAACAATCAAACAAAAAAAAATAAAGAATTATTGAAGAACTGAATACTATCTGGGACTTAACAGTAAGAGAAATTTTTGTGAAAATCATTAATTGTTTTTAAATAATTATTTATCTTTCATATTGATAATCAATTATTGACTTAAGACCAGGATTTTTTCAGAAGTCTATATTTCTTTCAGAAAGGAATTTTTCAGTTTCTGAAGGACATTACTGATAATGAGATCAAATTATCTTTCTTCTCAATTTTGCTCAGATTTACTCAGATGGGAAAGCTCATTGTACTCTACAGTTTTGGCTGATGGTAAATTATTTGCTGAAATTATCTATGGCAGGGGAATATAAAATTAAATCACATGATCAAAGTCACATTCCCACCCTTCATACCTGCTTCCCTCATTAAAACAGTTCTGTCTCTCATTGTAATATTCAATTCTCATTAATTTTTAATAAAGCAGAATGCGTTGCCACCTTTAGGAACACCTATTCTTCCAGGGCATATAAATTGTAAGCCCACCATCATGTTTTACCTTTTGTATTTGAGAGTGTTACTAACATATTTTGTAATATTTGCATTATTAATAAAACGATTACCATAAATTATGTCTCTAGGTTTTTAAATTTCACCATATTTGTGAACTAATGGATAAGAGCAATAATACCCATGTTCACCTTGTAGTCTGATTTTCCTCTAAAGTCTTGGGAAAAAAAAAGTATTAAATAGATAAAATATTCAGCCTGAACATAAGTTAATAATACAGATTGATCAAATAATCAGAAAATTAATCATTTGTATAATAAATAAACTACCTGTTTATCTATTACCTATATATTCACATGCATATTATATGTACATATAATTATAAGTTTGTAGATTGAGGATTCCAAGGAACTTTAATGTCTAGTCCAATCCTCTCATCTTCTAAATGAAGAAACTATGACTCAGGTAAGTGAATTGCTTTGTCCAAAGTTATAGAGAGAGTAATTCTGAACATTCATTTCAATGAACCAATCCATTTTCTTAAAGAATTCATCAACATTGCTAAATTTGGAATTATTTGGACAGATCTTAGACTATTTCAAGTATAACAAAGTGAACCTCAATTTTTTTTAAAAAGTAAAAGAACATTTAAATATATGACAAAGTCATAGATGATATATTTTAGTCAAAGAAAGGATATCTTATCCATGTCTAATATGCTAATAAAACCTGAAAATGAATAACTTATTCTGAGAGATACTTAGATAAGATTGATGTGAACTAGGTGAGATAAATATGTAAAAGCAGACATATCTATAAATCTTCCTAATAACATGCTTTCCTCATATGAAGTGAAAAAATGTGAAAGAAGTCATTGTTTTGCCATCTTCATAGGCCATACAATCAGAATGCTCATTGTCCAACTTCTCTAGTGGAATATGTCAGGAAATGAGATCTTTTTATTTTTTTACTTTTTTTTTTCATTTTTGGAGGTGTTGAAAATAGGCTGAGATTAAGAGCTTTGGTAGTTAAACTATAATATAAATTCCAGGTGGGATATGACCTCCATTTTAATGATCAATTAAAAAAAATCATTTCACCAAATTTATAAATACAATCTACTTACCTTCTTCCTCAGTCACTTCACATATTACAATTCACTGCATTCTCTTCTCATATCCTAGTACTTCCTTTCTTTCAAACTTCCTTCCAAACACTGTTGAGGTAGCTGATGGTTCAATGAACTGAGTGATCAAAGCTAGTCTCACACACTTATTAGCTGTGTGACACTAAGGAAATCACTTAATATCTGTATACTACAATTTTCTCATCTGTATAGAGGGCTTTATAATAGTGTGTAATACACAGAGTTGTTGAGAAGCTCACATGAGAAATTTGCAAAATACTTATCAGCATGCCTGGTACATAGTAAGTGCCTAATAAATACTTATTCTCTCCCTTCCAATAACTTGATGCTCTCTGGTAAGGTTTCTTTTACTCCTATCCCATTACTATAGTCTACTAGTATTCTATCTGATAGTGTTGGTAGTGTTGGTGGTGATGGTGGTGATGGTGGTGGTGGTGGTGGTGGTGGTGTGTGTGTGTGTATGTATACTAAGTATGTGTGTACACTAATAAAATATGTCATATGGGCTAGAAGTTTTGCTTACAACTTAGCAAAAGTGAAAGTGATTACATTTGGGAAACTTCAGGGCTTTCTTACAAGTATTTTGAAGACGTTTTCATCTAGGTTGGTATCTTACATATCCCAAAATTCTTTAGAGCAAAGTCTAATTTAAGTTCCCCTCACCCTTGCAAATCTCTACAATTTTCTGACTTAGCTTTGTTTTTAAATAAGAGTAAACTAATTTTCTGTTTAGCTATTATGAACCCACTAGTCCTGCATGTTCAAACTAACAGTCCTGTAAAATTTCCTTTTGCATGGGATTTCTGTCTTGTTTATTCTTCTACACACATAAATAGGAACTGATATTATTCTTTGTTCTTGGAGATCTAAAACATACTCATGCCTCTGCTGTTTGTTTCAGAAATTGCTTTTTTTCTGGGTCCACAGCCTAAGATCTCTGATCTCTCCTTACTCCAGAAATTCAACCTTAGGTACAGGGCCTCTCAGTCTGCCTTGGATAACTGACAAAGGAATTGGATAGGGAGTAAAAATCCCCAAAGTTTGCACTTATTTGTTCATCCTGCAAGAAGTTATGGTACCTGAGAATAGGGCTGAGATCTTCTTATGCCTCTGCTGCACAGAATCTCATTGTGTTGCAATCCTCCTCATTCCTGGCCAGATTTTGGGCCCATATGTTCCCCATCTTAGTTAAAAAATGAAAGTGACTAGTTTACTCACCCTATTATCTGGTCACAGAGATTTCTCCACTGAATTTACAATCTCGGCAGTCAAGCTGCTAAGTGTAGGTCCTTATGCCCCACATTGAATGCTAAAATGTAATGTTTGGGCTAGTTTTCTGGAGGTCCTCTGGAAGTGCCTTGGTCTCAGCAAGATAGTCACCATGAGGATGGACAAGAATAGAGTCCAAAGTTTTTGTTGTCTCCTTCACAGTCTGTGTCTGTCACAGTCTGACGCAGTCTCAGTTTGATTCAGTCACCTTCAACAGTCTGCCAATCTGCCAATCTCAAACAGTCTCAATCTGAGTCTCACTTTGTCTCCAGTTCTCCCAACTCTTAAATACCCTACTACAATTACATCATTACAGTATACTGGGTGTAAGCCAATCTAGAGTGATTATATGA
Organism: Antechinus flavipes; assembly: GCF_016432865.1. Taxonomy (NCBI): domain Eukaryota; kingdom Metazoa; phylum Chordata; class Mammalia; order Dasyuromorphia; family Dasyuridae; genus Antechinus; species Antechinus flavipes. Next base: position 184,671,177 of record NC_067399.1, on the reverse strand, counting down.
CTATATCAAATTAGAGTGATTATATCATTATATCATACTAGATATATGTAAACTAGAGAACCATTATTGTATCAATTCCACTGAGTTAACACCTTGTTTCAAGTATACTTCTCCACAGTTCTAGCCCTCTACACATATGCCAATTTGGCTTTGCTCTACTGCCATCCATGACTTTAAAAAAAATAAACTTTTTTCCTCCTCCCTCATCACCTTGCAGTACCACATGGGATAAAATTTGCACTGGACACATTTGTTATCCCATTTAGATTTCTGGATTTTTTTTCTGCCCTCTGCAAGGTAATCACAGATCTCTCCTGAATTTAGATAATAAAGTAAAAATACCTCTCTGAAATACTTTAAGCTTCTAATTTCCTTAGTGATTAGCTATGAAAACACTGAGAGTGACATACATACAGATAGCTGGTCAAAAAAACATGATGGATGCATTATTGCATATTAAACAGTGGATGTTTACTCTTCCATATCCTTAAAGGAAAGATAACTTGTGCAGAAGATATATACCTCTCCATTTCTCTTGGTTATATATTCTCCTTTCTTTTAAATTCTTATTTTCATCTCTTACTATTCTGCTCTCATGCTGTTTACTATGTAATAGTGCTTCATATAATCTCTCTGCAGTATTTGAAACTCTTGAACATTCTCACTGAATAAATAATCACTGGATTTTCATAATTCTATTCTGTCTTTGTTTTCTGCCTGCCAATTTAATTACTCTTTCTCAGGTATTGTTGATGTGTCTTTATTCATGTTAAATCATTAACTATGTATAAACCTTAAGATTCTGTCCTAAGCTCTCTTTTCTTCCTCTAACTTACATCCTACAGGGTTTTTCTCCACTGTTCACTTCCGGCATATACTTACCTGAATCACAAAATTCATCTAGAGATTTGTAACTTTAAAATATATGTGAAAATATATAACCAATCATCCATGAAGTTGTTACTTTTAATTCCATTAGAGAACAGGGTTGAGTCTTCATAAAAAGGCCATGCAATATTGACATCTTGTTACCACATTATCTCCATTTTTTAGTCTCTGCCTTTTATGAATATATCAACTATGGAGGATAAAAGAGAAGAGCAGAAATTTCCCTTTCCCTTATAGTTAATCTATATGGTTGATACTGCTTCCAGTATTATAGTACAAAGTCCTTGAAGGGAAGGATTGTATCACTTTTGTGTTTAGTAGGCACTTAATACTTGCTTAACTGATAGATCAACACCTGTCCCCTGATGATTTCCTTTATTTTCATTTCCTTTCCTAATTTCCAAATCCAAACAAAATGAACTATTCCTTTTTATACTTTGGCATTTCTACTTGGTTTTGTTATATGACAGGAATTAATTTGATAAACTCACTTGATCAATAGATGAAAGAGGTATTAACATGTTATCCATCTTGCATCCAACAAACTATGGAGACTAAATATAAATCAACATATGCTATATCCACTTTTTTCCTTTTTTTGTTCTTTTTTCTCTCATGATTTTTCCCTTTTGTTCTGACTTTTCTCTCTTGACATGATTTATTAAAAATGTAAAAATGTATAACCTTAATTAATTAATTAATTAATTTAAAAATTAAATCATTCCAAGGGATAAATTTGAAAGAATAATCTAGGACGATCCTTTTGGCACTGATCAGGCTTTAGAGACCAAACTCTAATAAAAACATATATCCAAGTAAACTGGAAATTGCCCTATATGTCTATATAGTTTTAATTGTGTTTTCTTTTAATTTTCTTTCACCCTTGAATATATAAAATTTCTCCCTTTTTGTATTGTTTTGCACTATAAATTAAAGTTAATCAGAATTTCCAAAGTAAAGAGGGAGAGACTCTACAACATGGATTATAGATAGTTTAAAGAAACAGATAAAAATGGTTCACTTTCTCTAAGAAATATGCAGTAGGCCAGTATGACTGCATTGTAACATGTGAAAGGGAGCAATGCTATAAGAACTTTCCTATATGACTCCTGCTTTGAAACTGCTACAATTTTGATGGAAGATCTCATTATTTCATATAATAGCCTATTGAATGGCCTCCCTGCCTAAAGTCTCTTCCATTTTCAAGCTACCCTCTATTCATATATTAAGAGGGTGGGCAAAGAAGAAAAAGGAGGCATTCTTAGAGTGATGGGTAAAATAAGGAAAAGGGAAATAAATAGAGAAGATAAGGTCATGGAGATTAGGTAAAAAGAGACTGAGAAAGAAAATAAACATGGGGGAAAATTCACAAATAATAATTATAGCTTGGAAAGTGAATAGGATGAACTCATTCAAAAACCATAAATGGATAGCTGAATGAATTAAATGGAATCTAATGATAAATTGTTTAAAAGAAACATATTAAAAAATGAGAGAAACACACAGACTTAAAATGGAGAGTGTGAGTAGAATTTATTATACTTCAATCAATTCAAAAAAGTCAGAGATAGTAATTATAATCTTTTTAAACAATAATTCAGGCTATTACATTCCACATCTTGAACTCCAATGGCTATTACATCCAGAATCAAATATAAAATCATAGATTTTACTTTTAAAGAACTTTATACCCATGCTTCCTTCCTGACATTCTAGTTTTATATCTTATTCCACATATTCTGCAGTCCAGTGACTCTGACTTTCTTGCTATTCCTTGTCCAAGACATTCCATTTCATGATTCTGAATATTTTCACTGTCTGTCTCTTCTCATCTCTAGCTCAATCAATATATATCAAGCACCTATTAAGTTTCAAGCATTATATTAAGCACTGCAAACAATAAAAATAATTTTAAAAAACAGGTCCTGCTTCTAAAGAACTCATAAATAAATGGGAGAGACAATAGGCATATTGTCTTTCTCTCTCTCTCTCTCTCTCTCTCTCTCTCTCTCTTTCTCTCTTTTTCTCTCTTTCCTTTCCCTTCTTTGTCCTTCCGTCCCTCTCTATCTCTGTGTTGGCATTATATAAGATGATAGAATTTAGAGTCATAATAGACCTAATATTTGGTTGCTTAAATTTGTATAATGTTTTATATTTTAAAAAGCAAAAACAAATTTTACATATATTATCTCAATAATTGTTTTATCAGGATGTGTCTGCTGTACATGCTATAGCTCCTTGGAGTCACAAGGAATAGTTAGGTAGATCAAGTGTATAATAAGTTGGAAAGAAACCCTGTAAAAAGCTCAGCAACTTTCACCTCAAGATACTAGTCTGACAAGAACACATGCTAGCAGATTGAGGATACCTAAAGGGGCTTTCCAATGAGTTAGGAATTTTCTACTCCAAGCAAGAAAAGACTTTCTCTATTTTATTCCAATGGCCAGGAAGGCAGATGAAACAGGTACTGTGAAGTGTTTGGAACATAGTTAGACATGGAAGACACTAAGGTTATCCATTGCATCCCAAGTTTTCACCAGTTGTCATGACTCTGTCCTGCCACTAGACAGTGATGACTATGGGAGAGAGTGAGGCTTACAACTTCATGCAACTCTACCTCATTTAAATACAATTTACTCAGGAATCAAAAGACAGCATCATACAAGGAACCAAATGTTCATAGAAACTTTCTTCATCCAACTTGTTGCAGAGCATTCTGAGTTTATACTGGTTTTATCAACCATGGTCAGACACACTGTAACTCACAGACATAACAAAGTCCTCTTTGGTCCTCTGACAATGAACGACAACAATTAAACATAGCTTCCTCCTATTTAGAATCTAAGCTCTTTCATTAGCTAAAAGAGGTTTTTTTAAAAATATTTTTGTCAATAATTTTCCATTTTCTTAAAATTTTGTTCAAATATAATTAAGTAAAATTATTTCTGAACAATTTGCTTTTTTATATTTTTTCATGTTAAATGCCTTCTCTCATTTAAAAAAAGATAAATTTGCTTTTCATAAAGCTAATCTATATTTTTAAATAGATAAAGTTAATTTATATCAAAATTCTTTATTTTTTAAAATCAAATCACATTTTATGACATCAACAATCATTTTGTTTTCAAATTTGTTAAAGTCTGATGCATAGAATTCCTCCAATTGTGCTTATTGTAAGTCATTTATTTATGTTTCTAAGAATCTGTTCAATTCTTGTCTTTTTTTTTTCTTTTCTTTTTGTTAAACACTAGATATTTTGACATTTTTCTCTAACACTTGCATAGGTGACTTTTAAAAAAATCAGATGCTACCTCGTTTAGTATTTTCTACAAATATTATTTTATTACTTTTTTCATTTACTTATTCATTATTCATGATTATCTTATTTATTCTCCCTTATTTCTTTGACCATATATACTTTGCTACTAATTGTTTTAATTGGTAAGTTTCTATACGAGATTTATTAGTATCCCTTTATGTAGTTACTTCTAGATTATTTATGTTGTACTGATTTGTCTCTGGGAGAGGGAAGAAAATTCATGCAACATTAAAAATATGTGTAAGCCTATTCCAATTAATTTATTTCTAAAGGTCAATTGTATATGGTTTCCTAATATTTTCATTAGGTTTTTTCTTCATTATTTTCTTTTATTTTTAAATCTAAAATGTCATATTGAAGTCTCAAGCAATTTTTTCCTTCCTATCTAGATTTTACTATTCTCTAGCTTTACCTTTAATTATGTGCCTACTATTTCATTTGGTGCTGTACATTCAACAATTTTTTAAAAAGTTTAATATAGTTCCTTTGTTTTTCTTCATAATTGAAATTAAACAATAGGAATCACATCTTCTGAAATAATGATTTTTCATTTGTATTTTTTTAAAATTGTTTGCAGAATAATACTCTCTAAAGATTTTAAATTTTATAGAGTTTTCTTTGCAATATCTTTAGGTTTTATTATATTTTTTACATATTTACAGTTATTATGGTTAATTTTTTTCACTCTAGTGATATATATTTTTATCTCTCATTGCTTTATGTATTTCTTTTTCATTTCTTTTTATATTTAGTTCTTTATTACTGATTTGTTTAGCTTAAGATGATAACAAAAACAAAATACTCTCATTTCTTAGCCTTTCTTTAAAATTTCTTTTGTTTTTTTTCTTTTCACAGACTTGTGACTCAAAAATTTTACTTAATTTTGCTTCTACTGCTATAGCACTGTTTGTTTTTAACTCTTCTCTCTCCCAGTTTAAATTAGAATGATATTCATGTGAAGTACCTTCCCCCAAACCTTTATTCAAATAATAGTGTCTTTTATGGATTTGTGTAGAACTATTAAAATATTTTTTAATTCTTTTCTTCCTTCCTTCCTTCAGCCTTTTTTAATCTACCATCTCCTTCCCCTCCTCTCTTCCTTCCTTCTATCCTTCCTTGCCTCTCTTACCTCCTGTATATTCTTTAAAATTTCATTTTGGAGTATTTTGCAACTTGATTTAGCTTTTGCTTGATACTTTAAATAATATATCACCATTGACCAACTCTCCAACATGACAATCGTATTGCTTAATGACTTGTATCTATTCTTTTTCACTGGGAGTTACCTGTATTTTATCAATCAGTACTTTGTTTCAATTGTCCCAATGCTTGTGGATAATTTTCTTTTAATATTTCTTGAAATATAGCATATAAGTCTTTTTTCATAATATCTTTTGGGAAATCCAATTATATTATGTTATTTATTTATTTATTTATTTCTGAAGCAGTTGGGGTTAAGTGACTTGCTCAGGGTCACAGAGCTAGGAAGTGTTAAGTGTCTGAGGTCAGATTTGAATTCAGGTTCTCCTGACATCAGGGCTGGTGCTCTATCTATTGTGCCACCTAGCTGCCCTGAATTCAATTATTCTTACTGTATCTCTCTACTTTCTGTTTTCATTAATGATTCTTGGTAATAAATAATTTACATCTCCTGACTTTGATTTAATGTTTCTGTCTACATCCTAGAAATTTTCAGTTGTTTCCTGTTTTTTGAAGTTGTTCATTGTTTTATTAGTATTTCTTACTTTGTGCTGTAGGACCTTTATTTTATGCCTTAACCTACTGATTTTTCCTTAATCTGATAGTTCTGAAATTTGGCCACAATATTTCTTGGAGTTTTTATTTTAGGGTCTTTTTCAGAAGGTATTCGGTGAATTCTTTCAATGCCTATTTTACCTTCTGATTCTAATACCTCTGGACAGTTCTCTTTGATGATTTCATGTAAAATAGTATCTAGGCTCTTTTTTTCATCATAATTTTCAGAAAGTCCAATAATCCTCAGATTATCTCTCCTAGATCTATTTTTCAGATCTGTCATTTTTCCAAGTAGAGATTTCATTTCCCCCCCCAATTTATCATTTTTTTTTTTTTTTTGGTTTTGCTTGACTGAGTTTTGCTGTCTCAATGAATCATTAGTTTCTATTTGTTCAGTTCTGATTTTTAATGAATTATTTTCTTCATTGGCTTTTTTTACTTCTTTCTGTATATGTCCAATTGAGTTTTTAAATGAATTGTTTTGCTCTATGGAATTTTTTTTTTTCATTTCACTATTTTTTTTTTAGTGAATTATTTTCTTTTTACAATTCACAGATCCTACTTTTTTGCAAATTCTTTGTCTTTTCCAATCCACAAATCTTACTTTCCAGAGATTTTTTTTACTTTTTCCAATTCACAAATTTTGTTTCCCTGCACTTCCTGGGAATTTTTTACCTTTTCCAATTCATATTTCAGCAAGTTGTTACTTTTTTGCAAAGCTTCTCTTTCCTTTCCCCATTTTTCTTCTAACTCTTTTTTGAGACTTTTAATGGTCTCTTCTATGAGAGCCTTATGTCAGAGAGGACAAGTAACTTTCCCCTTTGGGATATTGTCTGGTGGCTGTTTGCTATTAGTCTCTTCGGGATTGCAGACCTGTTCTTTTTCTGTATAGAAGCTATTGATCACCCTTTTCATGTTCTTTTTTTTTTTTTTTTTTTTTTTTTTCATTTTTTAAAGCCTTTGGGGGGGGGGGGGCAAGGGGATTACCAGCTTCCTCTGCAGAGCAGGGAGAGATGTAAAGCAGCTCTGGCTCTGAGGTATGGGAGTGCTCTGAGTGAAAGTTTCCCTTCAGGACTTCTGGCAAAGATGGCGGAGAGGAGGCATACAGATGTGTAATCTCCGCGTTTTCTCTCAGAATCCATTTCAATACAAGCCTCTGAAATAATGTTTGATTGAAAAAACCCCACAAATAGTTACAAAGAGAAGACATCCTTGACATTTGCCTGGAAAGGTCTGTTTTTGCTCGAGGGCATGGACGGTTTTAGATCAGGTGTAGGCTGAGGGCCAGCAGTGGCAGCAAGAGTATAGCAGGCAGCTCACAGCCGAGCAGACCCAAGCGGGGTGGGGTGTGATCTCTCTGTCTCTGTGGGGAGAGCTTTGGATATTTTGCCCCAGCAGCAAGTCAGTAGCCCAGCAGAGAAGGTAAAAACATTGGGGGGGGGTGAAGAATACAATCCCAAACAGCTGGAATTTCTAGGGACCTGGCGACCCCATCCCACAGTGTCTCAGCATGCTCTTGGAGTCTCAGAGTACAGGTGCAGCACAGCCATCTCTGTCCTGCTAGTGCCTAGATGCTGCCCCCGCAGTCTGTAGAGGAAGCTTGGTAACACCACCCAGCCCCCCCCCCCCAAAAAAAAAAGCAGACTGCATTTAGGATTTTTTTTTCTTTTTTTTCTTTGCTTGTTTGTCTTTGATTCTTCTCTGACAAAATGAGCAAAAAAATTGAAAAGGACCTTAATTCTTGACAGCTTCTATATGGATAGAGAGCAGACTCTAAACCCTGAGGAGATTAAAAACAGACCATCTCCAGGTGAATCCCCAGAGGAGGAGATCATCTGTTCCTCAGCACAGATGAATCTCATAGAAGAAATTAAAAGAGCTAGAAGAAAAATGGGAAAAGGAGAGGGAGGCTTGGCAAGAGAGTCTGGAGAAGTCATCCCACTCATTTAAAGACAGAGTGGATAAAGAAATAAAATCCTTGAAAAATAGGATCAGTGAACTGGAAACAGAAAATAGCTCTCTAAAAAATAAAATTAGCGAAATGGAAAAAAATTCCATAGAACAAAACAACTCAATTGGACAATTAGAAAAAGATATTAAAAAAGTGAGTGAAGAAAATACTTCATTGAAAATCAGAATTGAACAAATGGAATTGAATGACCCAAGGAGACAAGAAGAATCAGTCAAGCAAATCCAAAAAAATCAAACAATGGAAAAGAATATGAAATACCTTCTTGGGAAAACAACAGACCTGGAAAATAGATCCAGGAGAGACAATTTGAGAATTATTGGACTCCCAGAAAAGTATGATGAAAAAAAGAGCCTGGACACTATTTTCCAGGAAATTATCAAAGAGAACTGCCCAGAAGTCATAGAAACAGAGGGTAAAATAGACATTGAAAGAATTCATCGATCACCTACTGAAAGGGATCCTAAAATCAAAACACCAGGGAATATAGTGGCCAAATGCCAGAACCCTCAGATGAAGGAAAAAATACTGCAAGCACCTAGAAAAACCCAATTCAAATATAGAGGAGCCACAATAAGGATCACCCAGAACCTAGCAGCATCCACATTAAAAGATAGAAGGGCCTGGAATATAGTATTGCGAAAGGCTAAGGAACTGGGTATGCAACCAAAAATAATTTACCCAGCCAGAATGAGCATCTTTTTTCCAGGGAAGAAGATGGACATTCAATGAAATAAGTGAATTTCACCTATTTTTGATGAAAAAAAAAACAGAACTTAACAAAAAGTTTGATCTACAAATATAGAACTCAAGAGAAACCTAAAAAGGTAAAAAGAAATCTTGGGAACTATATTTATGCTATAAAGATGTATAAAGAATACATGTGTACTTTGTTCTAGAAACTAGATGTAGGAAGGACATTGTACCAGAAAAAGGGTAAAGTGGGGGTACTACATCTCACGAAGAGGCAAAGGAAACCTATTATATCTGAGAGAAAGAATGGAGGGGGATGAATATAGTGTTTATCATACTGCCATCAGAATTGGCTTTTAAGAGAAAAATTTTAGACATATTCAATTTATGGTGAAACTTCTCCCACCTCATTGAAAAGTGAGAGGGGAAAAGTGAAAAGAGAAGGAATAAGCTAAGCGGGAGGGAAGACGGAAACTGTGTGGGAAAGGGGTAAGATAGGGGGAGGAACTCTAAGGTGGGGGGAGGGATACTAAAAAGGGATGGCTGTGAGAAGCAAGTGGTACTCACAAGCTTAATACTGGGAAAGGGAGTAAGGGAGAAAAAAGGGAGAAAAGCATAAACAGGGGTTAACAAGATGGCAAGTAATATAGAATTGGTAATTTTAACCATAAATGTGAATGGGGTAAACTCCCCGATAAAGAGGAAGTGGTTAGCAAAATGGATTAAAAGCCAGAATCCTACAATATGTTGTTTACAGGAAACACACTTGAAGCAGTGAGATACATGCAGGCTAAAGGTAAAAGGTTGGAGCAAAATCTACTATGCTTCAGGTGAAGTCAAAAAAGCAGGGGTAGTCATCCTATCTCAGATCAAGCTAAAGCAAAAATTGATCTAATTAAAAGAGATAAGGAAAGGCACTATATCTTGCTAAAGGGTAGCATAAATAATGAAGCAATATCAATATTAAACATATATGCACCAAGTGGTGTAGCATGTAAATTCTTAAAAGAGAAATTAAGAGAGCTGCAAGGTCTTAATCGCAGTAAAACAGCAACTAAGACCTTCAATCATGGTTCAGTAGAGGAGAAAATCAGTAGGGTAATTTCAAGTCTCAGAAGGCAAAATCTGGGAAATCAGAATGTTTCCTGAGCAGAACAGGAAAAATTACCCCCTACAAATACAAGGGATTTCTGTGCTCAAAGTCAAGCCTCAAAGCTGCCCAGGAAGCTTTGAATAGCTCCTTTACCCCAGGAGGAGAGCTTGACCTTAAAAGTAAAAAAAAAAAAAAAAAAAAAAAGAGAGAGAGAGAAAATACTAAAAGAAAAGGAAATAAAATGAGCAAGAACCAGAAAGGAACCTTGACCATAGAAAGCTACTATGGTGACAGGGCAGACCAAAATACAAACTCAGATGAGCTCAGAAAGTCCCCAAAAGAAATCTCAAAGAGTGATATAAATCATTTCAAGTTCAAAGAAGCTTCTTGGAAATGCTTATAAAAGAATTTTAAAAGGTAAATAAGAAAAATGGAAGCAAACATGAGAAAGGAAATGAGAGGTAGGCATGAGAAAATTAACAGTTTGGAAAGGGAAAGTAAAAAATTGCCTGAAGAAAACAACTACTTAAAAAGAAGAATAAGCCAAATGAAAAAAGAGATACAAAAACTGACTAAAGAAGATCACACATTAAAAACTAGAATAGGGCAAATGGAAACTAATGACTTTCTGAGACAGCAAGAATAAATCAAACAAACTAAAAAGAATGAAAAAAATGGAAGAAAATGTGAAATATTTCATTGGCAAAACAGTTGACCTGGAAAATAGATCCTGAAGATACAGTTTAAAAGTTATTAGCCTACCTGAGGGCTCAGGTAGCAAAAAAGAGAATGGATAGTATTCTTTAAAAATGTCATTATGGAAAACTACACCAATATTCTAGAAAAAGAAAGGAGAATGTGCATGGAAAGAATTTAGTGATCATCTCTGGAAAGAGATTCTATGAGGTAAACCTCAAGGAGCATTGTTGTGAAACCCTAAAACTTTAATCTCAAAGAAAAAATATTATAAGCTGCCAGACAAAAATAATTTAAATATCAAGAAGCAAGGATTACCCAAGATGTGGCAGCTTCTACAATAAAGGATTGGAGAACCTGGAATACTATATTCCACAAGGCAAAGGATCTGGGGTTACAACCAAGAATTAACTACCCAGAGAAACTCAGCATCATCGTTCAGAGAAGGAGATGAAGCTTCACTAAAGTAAAAGACTTTCAATTGTTTCTATTGAAAAAACTAGAACTAAACAGAAAATTTAATCTATAAACACAGGACTCAAGAGAACCTTGGAAAATATGTTTAAAGGTTAAACTTTATATCACTAGATGGAAAAAGAATATTTTTAAGTCTTGAGAACTGTATCTGTTACTGGGGCAAAGGGAGCCCCACATGGACAGAGGATATTATTGGGAATGGAGTCTGATATAAAGACATCAAAGAAAAAAAAAAATAGGTCATGGAAAAAAATCTGTTCTAGAAAAGAAAAAGGAAAGGGGAAGTATAATGGGACTTATTACAATCCAAAGGAAGAAGTCAGAGTGTTGAACATTGTCTGAAGCTTGATCTCATCAGTTTTGGCTTAAGAAGGAATAATTCAATCATTCATTTAGGCCTATAAATTTAATAGTATAAAGAAGTAGGAGGAGAAAGTGGAAAAGAAAAGGGAGGAACAGGATAGAAGGGAGGGCAGAAACAGAAAGGTAAAACTAAGAGGAGGGGGGAAGGATTGATAAAAGATAAGGTGGAATAAGTTTAAAAAAACCATTGCTAACAAAAGGGGAAGGAGTGATAGGAGCTACAATATTGGATGTGGTAGGAAAAAAACACTGGTAATAGAAGGGAGAGGGATGATAGGAGATAAGGTAGTGAGTGGAGTGGATTAAAAATCCATAACTGAAGATAGAGTTGAAAGAGAGAACAAAAGTATATAAAGAGGAGTAAATAGAATTAAGGGAAATACAGAGCTGGTAACTGTAACTGTGAATGTGAATGGGATGAACTCTCCCAGAAAAGGAAAGTGAACAGAAGAGTGAATTAAAAAATAGAATACTATAAAAGTTGTTTACAAGAAACATATTTGACTCAGAAAGACACATACAGAGTAAAGCAAAAAGCCTGTAACATAACTTATTATGCTTCAGCTGAAGTTAAAAAAAAAAAAAAAAAAAAAAAAAAAAAAAAAAAAGCCGGGATAGTAATTCTGATCTCAAAGCAAAAGTAAAAATATAGATCTTATGAAAGAAGGTAAGAATGTAAAATGAATCTTGATAAAGGGTACCAAAAATACTGAAGTAGTGGTTATATTAAATGTCTATGTACCAAATGGTAGAGCAGTTAAATTCTTAGAAAAGAATTTAAAGGACCAGATGGATTTACATGTGAATTCTACCAAACATTTAAAGAACAATTAACTCCAATGCTAAATAAACTATTTGAAAAACTAGGGATTGAAGGAGTCCTACCAAACTCCTTTTATGACACAGACATGGTACTGATACCTAAACCAGGTAGGCTGAAAACAGAGAAAGAAAATTATAGACCAATCTCCCTAATGAATATTGATGCTAAAATCTTAAATAAAATATTAGCAAAAACACTACAGAAAATTGTCACCAGGATAATACACTATGACCAAGTAGGATTTATACCAGGAATGCAGGGCTGGTTCAATATTAGGAAAACTATTAGCATAATTGACTATATCAATAACCAAACAAACAAAAACCACATGATCATCTCAATAGATGCAGAAAAAACATTTGATAAAATCCAACATCCATTCCTAATAAAAACACTTGAGAGCATAGGAATAAATGGACTTTTCCTTAAAATAGTCAGGAGCATATATTTAAAACCATCAGTAAGCATCATATGCAATGGAGAAAAACTGGAACCTTTCCCAGTAAGATCTGGAATGAAGCAAGGTTGCCCTCTATCACCATTATTATTTAATATCGTATTAGAAACACTAGCCTCGGCAATAAGAGTCGAGAAAGATATTAAAGGAATTAGAGTAGGCAATGAAGAAACCAAACTATCACTCTTTGCAGATGATATGATGGTATACCTAGAGAACCCCAGAGATTCTACTAAAAAGCTATTAGAAATAATTCATAATTTTAGCAAAGTAGCTGGCTACAAAATAAATCCCCATAAATCCTCAGCATTTTTATACATCTCCAACAAAATTCAACAGCAAGAGATACAAAGAGAAATTCCATTCAGAATAACTGTTGATACCATAAAATATTTGGGAATCTATCTACCAAAGGAAAGTCAGGAATTATATGAGCAAAATTATAAAAAAGTCTCCACACAAATAAAGTCAGACTTAAATAATTGAAAAAATATTAAGTGCTCTTGGATCGGCCGAGCGAACATAATAAAGACGACAATACTCCCTAAACTAATCTATTTATTTAGTGCTATACCAATCAGACTTCCAAGAAAATATTTTAATGATCTAGAAAAAATAACAACAAAATTCATATGGAACAATAAAAAGTCGAGAATCTCAAGGGAATTAATTAAAAAAAAAATCAAATGAAGGTGGCCTAGCTGTACCTGATCTAAAATTATATTATAAAGCAGCAGTCACCAAAACCATTTGGTATTGGCTAAGAAATAGATTAGTGGATCAGTGGAAAAGGCTAGGTTCACAAGACAGAATAGTCAACTATAGCAATCTAGTGTTTGACAAACCCAAAGTCCCTAACTTCTGGGAAAATAATTCATTATTTGATAAAAACTGCTGGGATAATTGGAAATTAGTATGGCAGAAATTAGGCATGGACCCACACTTAACACCATATACCAAGATAAGATCAAAATGGGTCCATGACCTAGGCATAAAGAACGAGATTATAAATAAATTAGAGGAACATAGAATAGTTTATCTCTCAGACTTGTGGAGGAGAAAGAAATTTGTGACCAAAGATGAACTAGAGACCATTACTGATCACAAAATAGAAAATTTTGATTACATCAAATTAAAAAGCCTTTGTACAAATAAAACTAATGCAAACAAGATTAGAAGGGAAGCAACAAACTGGGAAAACATCTTCACAGTTAAAGGTTCTGATAAAGGCCTCATTTCTAAAATATATAGAGAACTGACTCAAATTTATAAGAAATCAAGCCATTCTCCAATTGAAAAATGGTCAAAGGATATGAACAGATAATTTTCAGAGGATGAAATTGAAACTATTACCACTCATATGAAAGAGTGTTCCAAATCATTATTGATCAGAGAAATGCAAATTAAGACAACTCTGGGGTACCACTACACACCTGTCAGATTGGCTAAGATGACAGGAAAAAATAATGATGAATGTTGGAGGGGATGCGGGAAAACTGGGACACTAATGCATTGTTGGTGGAGTTGTGAACGAATCCAACCATTCTGGAGAGCAATCTGGAATTATGCCCAAAAAATTATCAAATTGTGCATACCCTTTGATCCAGCAGTGTTTCTATTGGGCTTATATCCCAAAGAAATACTAAAAAAGGGAAAGGGACCTGTATGTGCCAAAATGTTTGTAGCAGCCCTATTTGTAGTGGCTAGAAACTGGAAAATGAATGGATGCCCATCAATTGGAGAATGGCTGGGTAAATTGTGGTATATGAATGTTATGGAATATTATTGTTCTGTAAGAAATGACCAGCAGGATGAATACAGAGGACTGGCGAGACTTACATGAACTGATGCTAAGTGAAATGAGCAGAACCAGGAGATCATTATACACTTCGACAACGATATTGTATGAGGACATATTTTGATGGAAGTGAATTTCTTTGACAAAGAGACCTAACTGAGTTTCAATTGATAAATGACGGACATAAGCAGCTACACCCAAAGAACGAACACTGGGAAACGAATGTGAACTATCTGCATTTTAGTTTTTCTTCCCGGGTTATTTATACCTTCTGAATCCAATTCTCCCTATGCAACAAGAGAACTGTTCGGTTCTGCAAACATATATTGTATCTAGGATATACTGCAACATATCCAACATATAAAGGACTGCTTGCCATCTAGGGGAGGGGGTGGAGGGAGGGAGGGGGGAAAAAATCGGAAAAGAAACGAGTGCAAGGAATAATGTTGTCAATATAAAGTAATCATTAAATAAAAAAAAAAAAAAAAGAATTTAAGCCAGCTACAGGAAGAAAGAGGAAAAGTACTCTAATGGAACATCTTAACCTTCCCCTCTCAGAATAAGACAAATAAAATCACAACATACACAAAAAAGGACCTAGAGAGTTTAATATAATCCTAGAAAACCTAGATATGATAGACCTCTGGAGAAAATTGCATAAGGACAGAAAAGAATAGAACATTTTCTTAGTAGTACATAGCACCTACACAAAAATTGACCATGTATTAGGGCATACAAACCTCAAAATCATATGCAAAAAGGCAGAAATGGTAAATGCTTCCTTTTCAGACTACAATACAATAAAAAGTATACTCAATACAGGGCCAGGAAAAGATAGATTAAAAACCAATTTGATACTAAATAGTCTATTTTTAAAATGTGTGGGTCAAACAATAAATAACAAAAAAATCAATAATTTCATCCAAGAGAATGACAATAATGATACAATATACCAAAACCTATGGGATATAATCAAAGCAGTTCTCAGGGGAAATTTTATATCTCTAAATAGCTACATAAATAAAATAGAGAAGCAGGAGATCAATCAATTAGGCTTACAATGAAAAAAGTTAAAAAAAAAAAAAAGGAAAGAAATTAAACCCCCTCCATTTAAATGCCAAATTATAAAGTT
Source organism: Antechinus flavipes (assembly GCF_016432865.1). Lineage (NCBI taxonomy): Eukaryota > Metazoa > Chordata > Mammalia > Dasyuromorphia > Dasyuridae > Antechinus > Antechinus flavipes. The sequence goes on along the minus strand of NC_067399.1, from coordinate 184,655,714 downwards.
TGAAACTAAAAGTAAGATTAATAACATAAAACTAGGAAAATTATTGAACTAATAAATAAGAGTGGACTTATGAAAAAAACTAAAAAATAGATAAACAATTGGTTAATTTTATCAGAAAAAGGAAAAAAAAATCACCAGCATCAAAAATAAAAGAGATGAATTTACAACCAATGAAAAAGAATTAAAGCAATAATTAGGAAATACTTCACTCAAGTCTATGGCAGCGAGTCTCATGATCTAATCTAGGTAGATGAATATTTACAAAAATATAAATTGCCCAGGTTAACAGAAGAGGAAATAACATACTTAAATAGTCCAATTTTAGAAAAAGGAATTGAACAAGTCATTAATAAACTCCTTAAGAAAAAATCTCTACCATATGAATTCACAAGTAAATTCTACCACACATTTAAAGAACAATCCATTACTATGTAAACTATTTGGAAAATAAGGTAAATAAAGTCAGGTAGTACTGTCAAATTCCTTCTATGATACAAATATGGCACTGATACCTAAACCAGGAAAGGCCAAAACAGAGAAAGACCAATCTCCCTAATGAGTATTAATGCAAAATTTTTAAATAAAATGCTAGCAAAGAGATTAGAGCAACTTATTAGCAGGATAATACACTATGACCAAGTGGAATTTACACCAGAAATGCTTGGCTGCTTCAGTATCAGAAAAACTATTGATCATAATCAACCATATCAATAACAAAACCAGCAGAAATCAAATGATAATCCAAAGAGATGCAGAAAAATCTTTTCACAAAATACAGCACATATGCCTATTAAAAATACTGGGGAATATAGGGGCAAAGGGAATTTTCTTTAAAATGATAAACAGTATCAATCTAAAATCAAAAGCAATATTTGACATGGAGATAAACTAGATGCATCCCCATTAAAATCAGGAGTAAAACAAGGATACCCATTATCACCACTGTTATTCAACATTTTACTAGAAATGTTGACTATAGCAATTTAAAAAAGGAAAAAAAAAAGAAATTGAAGGAACTAGAATAGGCAATGAGGAGGTAAAACTATCATGCTTTGCAGATAATATGATGATATACTTAGAGAATCCTAGAAAATCATCTAAAAGCCTAATGGAAACAATTTCAGCCTTAGGAATGTTGCAGGATATAAAATAACCCCAAACACATCATCAGCATTTCTATTTATTACTTACAAAACACATCAGGAACATATAGAAATAGAAAATCCATTCAAAATTAATGTAGACACAATGAAGTACTTGGGGGTCTATCTGCCAAGACAAAACCAAGAATTATATGAACAAAGTTACAAAACACATCTCACAGAAATAAAATCAGATTTAACCAATTGGGGAAATATCAATAGTTCATGCCTAGGCCAACCTAATATAATAAAAATTATTATTCTGCCTAAATTGGTCTATTTGTTCAGTGCCATACCAATCATACCACCCAATCCTTATTTTTATAAAACTAGGAAAAAAATAATAAAAAAAATTATCTGGAAGAACAAAACATCAAGAATATCAAGGGAATTAGTGGGGAAAAAAATGGTTCCTTAGCAGTATCAAAAGTACAATTGTATTAAAAAGCAGCTGTAATCAAAACCATTTGATACTGCTAAGGAATAGAGTGATGGATAAATGTAATAGATTAAATACACACAACACAATAATTAAAGCCTTTAGCAATCTAGTATTTGATAAACCCCCAAACTCCAACTTCTGGGATAAGATTTCACTATTTGACAAAATTTGTTGGGAAAACTGGAAAATAATATCTCAGAAACCTTGCATAGACTTACATCTCACGCCCATCCTAAAATAAGATCAAAATGCATACATGATTTGGGCAAAAAGAATAACAGCATAAACAAATTAGAAGAGCAAGGGATAATCTATGTATCAGATATTTGGAGAAGGGAGGATTCTATAACCAAAGGAGAACCAGCGAACATTATGAAAGACAAAATAGTTTTTAAAAAGTTTTTGCACCTTACAGAACCAACAGAAACTAAATTAAAAGGTAAATACAAATCTGGGATTTTTTTTTTTTTTTACAGCCAGTATTTCTGATAAGGTCTCATTTCTAAAATACATAAGAAACTATGTCAAATTTATAAGACTAGAAATCATTCCCCAAATGATAAATGGTCAACTGATATGAATAGACAATTATCAGATGATGAAGTTAAAGCCACCATTTATAGTTATATGAAATAGTGTTTTAAATCACTATTGATTAGAAAAAAGCAAACTAAAGCAACTTTAAGGTACCACTTCATACTTCTTGGATTGGTTGAGATAACAGGAAAAGGTAATGAAAAATGTTGGGGGGGCATGGGAATTTTGGGACCCTAATACAATGCTGGTGGAGTTGTAAAATGATCTAACATTTCTGGATAGCGATCTGGAATTATGCCCAAAGGGCTATAAAATTGTCCATATCCTTTGACTCACCAGTGCCATTCCTGGATCTGTATCACAAAGAAATCATAAAAAACAGAATAGGACTCACATATGTAAAAACGTTTGTAGCAGTTGTTTTTGTGGTAGTAAAGAATTGGAAAATGAGTTGCCCATCATTTGGGGAATGGCTGAATAAGTTGTGATACATGAAGTTAATGCAATTTATTGTTCTATAAAAAGCGATGAACAAGCTGATTATAGAAAGGCTTGTAAAGGTTTACATGAACTGATGCTGAGCCAAACAAGCAGAACTGGGAACACATTGTACACAATAATAACAAGGATGTGCTATGTTCAACTATGAAAGGCTAGGTTATTTTCAGGGGTTCATTGAGCTAATGCAATTACAATAGATTTTTAAAGAGAAAATACCATCTGAATCCAGAAAAAGAACTAAGGAGACAGAATTTAAATCAACACATGCTAGGTTTACTTCTTTTATCTGTTTTTATCTTGTCCATGATTTTACCCTTTTGTTCTCATTTTTCTTTCTCAATATGATTCATAAAACTATGTGTATTCAAAATAAATATACTTACTACAATAAAATAAAAGAGTGGGAAGAATGTCACAAAGAATTTTGCCTAGTCTAAACTATTTTTCCTCTCTCAGATTATGAGTACCACAAAAGAACCCATATCCTTTAGGATTTGAATGAAGTCAAACAAAGAATAAAGCTGTTACTTGAAAAATAAAAAGCAAAAACTAAAATAATGAACTTTATAAATATTATGTCACTGGATCTTAATAACAGACATTTTATATAGGCACTATTATTTTCCCCAAAGGCAGAAAGTTGGCTCAGTATTAAAGCACTGAGTGTAGAATCAAGAAGACTTATCTTCCTGGGCTCAAATTTGGCCTCAGACATTACAAATTGACTTGTGGGCAAGTCACTATATACCATTTCTCTCAATTTTTCCACTTGTAAAATGAAAAAGAAATATCAAATCCATTTAGTATCTTTGCCAAGGAGATCTCAAATGTATTCAAGAATTATATATTACTGAACAAGAAGAAATTATTTGCCCCACTTTACAACTGACTAAACTGAGGCAGATAGGGGTCAAATAACTTGGACTTCACCAGGTGACATATCTAGCAAGATTCTAAGCTTGACTTTAGTTTTTCTAAAATCAGAACTGCCATATGATTAATGGTATAAGAATGTGATATATATAGAAAACTCATGGTTAAATTACATTTTAAAACTGTTTAATAACAGTATAAATTATATTCTAAAACTATGTGATTCCTTGCACCCTTGTATCATTCTTCTGTCAGTCTGTCATCATCATAACTGAAGAAACAGAGGTAGATTTCACAGGACTTATGACATTTTCATAACTTTGGGCTTTTCTGTTGTTTGTTTATTCTATTCCTGTGCATTGTCATACCTAACTAATTCCTCATCAGGTAAGGAAACTACAAGTAATTAAGGTTCTCTGTAGTTAGCTAAGCTAATTAGAGGGAAGAAAACAGTGTTTTTTATAATTATTTTAAGTCTTTCTATAGAAAAATCTGTCAAAATATGTGTTCTTGTCATAAATTTTGTGAACTTAGATTAATTTCTAACCCAAGATGAGTTACTAGAGTAGGACTTCATGATGTTTTATGAAATATCACATGCAATTATCAAATCATTTTTGTTATGATTCTATCTTTAACAGACTATTATTTATAGACTTTTTAATTTTACTAGGTGATTTGAGAGTATGAAGGAGAAAGTGGCAATAATTTGCCTAGGCAACATAAATTTAGGGGGTGTTGAATCATACTTACACACACACAGACACACATCTTCATTGGTTAATTAAAAAAAAAACTAATTTAGGGAGTGGTTTTCTTTTTCCATTTTGTCAAATCTATTTTGTAAGAAGTTATATGCTTTATCCATTTCATTACATCTATTTTGTAAAGAGATTTCTTCAGATAATTTGTTTCCTTTTCCAAATCCTCTTGCAAAGTTATTATTTTCTTTCCTCATTTTTGTTCTAACTCTTTTTTATACTTTTATACTATTTTTATTTCTTCCAAGAGAGCCTTGTGAGTTGGGTACCAATTTATATTACTTTTGGGGGCTTCATCTGGAGATGATCTCAGTATTTGAAATCTGTCTTCTCTTTCGTTATAAAAGCTTTCTATAGTCAGAGTTCTCTTTGCTTTTTTGCTCATTTTTTAAAGTTCAGGTCTGCTTTTAGGACAAGGGAGGGAATTGTCCAAACTTTCTTTACAAGAGGCAGTGGCTTCTCTGGCTCAATGCTGACAGATTTCTGGTGCTGGGTGAGTATGGCCAGGTCTCATGAAATTCTGGTCTTTGAGGGTCCACTATTTGACGTTTGCATTTGTGTTGGAAGTACTACTGACCAACTACTTTGCCACCAGTGCAGAGTAGCCTATCCTGCTGTAGATTCCCCCTGGTAAATTCTCTGGCATGTGGAGACCATGCCTCCCTGTGATTGATCTACCTGCACTCAGCATCTGTGCTCTGCCTGCTTGCACATGGCCCACCTCCCTCCATGCCTGATTAAAACAGATCTTTTCTGGAGATCTTCAAAATTATCTTCTGCTGGTAGTTTGTTATACTGCCAATATTTGTGGGTTCTATCACTCCAAAAGTTCAGAGGCTGGATTTACTGTTAGTATGAGGGTCATGGGGAGAGCTCAGAAAAAAAAAAAAAAAAAGATAAGTCTTCTCTCTGCCACTTGAGCTCTGCCCCTTAAAAACTACTTTTAAAAAAATTAGGTGACTATTAACATAATTATTATGGACCTTATTTTAAAGAATATGATAATGAATAAGATAAATAGAAAGGAAATTATTCAGTATTTATTAGCTAGCAAATGTGGAAGTGAAGATTTGAACTCAGGTCTACATCCTCCAAGACAAGTGAGATTTTCCTTTGCATTTTGGCTAATCCAATTAGAAAATTTATCACTCTACTAAAAGTCATAAGGAAATACTCTGTAAACTGAAAAGTCATTTTATCAATTGGTCCTGGAAGAATTGAAATAATATTATTAATTGGTTATTGTTTGTAGAATGTTGAAAAAAAATGTCCAGGATGTCCATAAGTCCTTTAAGAGGCTTTGTGGAAAGACAATAGACAAAAATATCTATCACTGCTTAAGAAGTTGTAGAGAATACACTATTTGTACAATTAACTGTATGTTATAGCCACATCAGTGAGACTCTAGGTTTGTTGAAATATTAAATCACAAATGTTATAAATGAACTATTCATATATTAAGAATATTCCAGTTCTTCAAAAATGGAAGGAACTTCAGAGCCTATCCAATCCAAGTCATAGTTGAAAAATAATTCCACCTATAATGCACATAATAGCTCATCATGCAAATTTTGTTGGAAGTTCCTCAGTGAAGAAAAGCCTATTATTTCCTAGTGCCATTTGTCTAATTTTTGCATAGAAAAGTATCAGAATTGTTTTTCATTGCACATTAAGAATAAATTTGCATTTTTCAACTTCTACCTATTTTTCCTCACTTAAGTCTTGTTGTCCTTCAGTTGTTTCAATTGTTTCTGAATCTTTATGACGCCATTTGTGGTTTTCTTGGCAAAAGTATTGATTTTTCATTTCCTTATGCACCTCATTTTAAAGATGCAGAAAACTGAGAGGAAAAAGTGATTTGACCAGAGGTACATAACTAGAAAGATGATACTTCTTGATTCCAGGTCAGGTATTATACTCACTATACTACCTAGCCTTCTGGAGGCAAATAAAATAATTGAATCCATTTTTCATCTGACAGTGTTTCAAATACTTGAAGTCTTCTGTTTCTCCTGAGCTATTTCTAATTCAGTTAAGTTCTAGATCTTCCAAACGATATTTATATGGTGTGCACGATACATTTTATCATTCTAGTTGCCTTCTTTTGTATGTCTACTTTTTCGACCAGCTTACCCATATCTATCTTAAATTATGATGAGTGGAACTCCAAGTATGGAAAATACATCTGTTACTTTCTTAGTACTGGAAGCTGTTTCCATTACTTCATTTGCAGATTACATTATTTTTTCTAATGTCCTTATATCTCTGTTAATTAATTTTAAGTTTATTTTCAAGGAAGGAAGAAGAAAGGAAGAAAGAAGGGAATGATGGAGGGAGGGAAGGAAGGAAGATAGAAGGAAGGAAAGAAGGAAAAAAGAAAGAAGGAAGGAAGGAAGGAAAGAAGTAACAAGGGAGATAGTTGCTATGAAGATGATAGAACATTGATAAAGTTTTGCTGTTAGGTTGTAATCACTATTGTTGGAATACAATATTAAGAAAATAAAATAATTATAAACAAAATATATTTCATTTTCTGGGAATAGGTGAAGGTAAGTAGTTTGAATCCTGATCCAAATCCTCAAGTCAACAAAGTTTGTGTTTTGCTGCTATACCATATCATTTTTTTTTTTCCAATATCCACTTGCTGAGTACTCTCTCTTTCCCCTTCAAAGATATATTTCCCTTAGTTGCCTTTTGCTGCCTCATCAAGAGACACATTATTGGTATTTCTAGTATATTATTGCTCTCCACACATCTCTTTATGATTCCCCATTTCTGTTTAGCAGAAATAGGTGTTTAGCACCTATTTTTATCCAGGGGTTATTTTGTTGGGCATAGCAAACTCTAGCAATTTTATGCTAATTTCTGTTTCTGATTTCCTTAAATGATGATTTTTTGTGATTTTTTTTTTTATCTTTGCTAATGAAAGAATTGGGGGAAAACTGTTGCTTTATTCATCCATTTATTTATTTATTCATTTATTTATTTATTTTGAATAACTTTTTATTGACAGGGTAATTTTTTTACAACATTATCCCTTGCACACACTTCTGTTCCAATTTTCCCCCTCCTTTCCTCCCTCCACCCCCTCCCCCAGATGGCAAGCAGTCCTTTACCTGTTAAATAGATTATAGTATATCCTAGATTCAATATATGTGTGCAGAACCAAACAGTTCTCTTGTTGCACAGGGAGAATTGGATTCAGAAGGTATTAATAACCCAGGAAGAAAAACAAAAATGCAAGCAGATTATATTCATTTCCCAGTGTTCTTTCTTTGAGTGTAGCTGTTTCTGTCCATCCTTGGTCAATTGAAACTGAATTAGCTCTCTTTATTGAAGAGATCCACTTCCATCAGAATACATCCTCAAACAGTATCGTAGTTGAGGTATATAATGATCTCCTTGTTCTGCCCATTTCACTTAGCATCAGTTCATGTAAGTCTCACCAGTCCTCTCTGTATTCATCCTGCTGGTCATTTCTTACAGAACAATAATATTCTATAACATTCATATACCACAATTTACACAACCATTCTCCAATTGATGGGCATCCATTCATTTTCCAGCTTCTAGTCACTACAAAGAGGGCTGCCACAAACATCAGTGCACATACAGGTCCCTTTCGCTTTTTTAGTGTCTCTTTGGGATATAAGCCCACTAGTAGCACTGCTGGATCAAAGGGTATACACAGTTTGATAACTTTTTAAGCATAGTTCCAAATTGCTCTCCAGAATGACTGGATGTGTTCACAATTCCACTAACAATGTATCAGTGTCTCTATTTTCCCACATCCCCTCCAACATTGCACATTATTTTTCCCTGTCATTCTAGCCAATCTGACAGGTGTGTAGTGGTATCTCAGAGTTGTCTTAATTTGCATTTCTCTGGTTAATAATGATTTGGAGCATATTTTTATATGTCTATAAATAGTTTCAATTTCTTCATATGAGAATTGTCTGTTCATATCCTTTGACCATTTATCAATTGGAGAATGGCTTGATTTCTTATAGATTAGAGTTAATTCTCTATATATTTTGGAAACGAGGCCTTTATCAGAACCTTTGACTGTAAAAATGTTTTCCCAGTTTATTGTTTCCCTTCTAA